>NC_032013.1:15863226-15864255 GCF_001865875.1 Lupinus angustifolius | reverse complement strand
ATATAGCTTTCTTGTGATAACCTTAGGATACCTTGAGAGCGATCTCTTAGTATTCGAATACCTAATACAAAAGAAGCTTCCCCAAGATCTTTCATTTCAAAATTCTTCATTAGAAATCTCTTGGTCTCATGCAATAGTCTCATGTCACTGTTAGCAAGCAGTATATCATCGATATATAATACCAAGAAGATAAATTTACTCCCATTGAACTTATGGTATACACAATCTTCAACTTTATTTGCCTCAAAACCATACGAGGTAATAACTTGATGAAATTTGTGATTCCATTGACGAGAAGCTTGTTTAAGCCCATAGATGGATTTCTTTAATTTGCATACCATAGACTTTAAGCCAATTGACACAAAGTTTTCTGGTTGCACCATATAGACCGTTTCCTTAATGTCACCATTAAGAAAGACAGTCTTAACATCCATCTGATGTAGCTCTAAATCCAAATGAGCCACTAGTGCCAATATTATTCTAAAAGAATCCTTTGAAGATACTGAAGAGAAGGTTTCTTTAGAATCAATGCCTTCTTTCTAAGTGAAGCCTTTAGCTACTAGACAAGATTTATATCTATCAATATTACCCTTCGAATCCCTCTTGGTTTTAAATATCCATTTGCAACCAATAGGTTTCGCACCTTCAGGTAATTCGACAAGATCCCAAACGTCATTATCATGCATAGACTTCATCTCATCCTTCATGGCATCAATCCACTTTTGAGAGTTAGAACTTTTCATGGCTTGACAAAAGTTCAATGGATCATCTTCTGTTAACCCAAAGCCGTCCTCATGTTCTTGAAGAAATATAATATAATCATCAGGAATTGCACTTCTCCTCTCTCTAGTGGATCTCCTTAATGGCACTTCAACTTCTTGAGGTTGTTGAATTTTTTCTTTAGGTACTTGAGGGAGAACCTCGTTGTTGTCTGAATCTGAAATATTGTCAGAGACAATATTCTGAACATTATCTTCCATTACCGAATTTATTCCTTGAATGGTAATAGGCACAAGAACTTGTTCACAA
>NC_032013.1:15843790-15863126 GCF_001865875.1 Lupinus angustifolius | reverse complement strand
TTCCTTCCCAAAATCAACTTCCTCAAGAAATCTTGCATTTCCCGTCTCAAAAAAGATTCTTGAAGTGAGATCATAAAATTTATAGTCCCGAGAGCGTTCAACATAGCCAACAAAATAACAACTAATAGTTCTAGAGTCCAGTTTTCTTTCATGCAGTCTATAAGGTCGCACCTCAACTGGACAACCCCAAATGTGCAAGTGTTTCAAGCTTGGTCTTTTATTAGTCCAAAGCTCATATGGGGTTTTGTTAACTGCTTTACTTGGCATCCTATTAAGGATTTAAACTATGATCTTTAAAGCTTCCCCCCAAAGAGATTCTGGTAAGGAAGAATGACTAATCACACTTCTCACCATATCCTTAAGAATTTAGTTTCGTCGCTCAACAACACCATTCATGCTAGGTTTGCCTAGCATAGTGTATTGCAGAACAATTCCACACTCTCTGAGGAAAAGCGTAAATGGCCCTAGACGTTGTTCTCCTTATCCATCATATCTGCCACAGTATTCACCACCATGGTCAGATTTAACAGCCTTAATTTTCTTTCCAAGTTGAAGTTCAACTTCAGCCTTGAAAGACTTGAAAACATCCAAGGATTGGGACTTCTCATGTATAATATATAGGTAGTCGTACCTAGAGTAATCGTCTATAAACGTGATAAAATAATGTTGTCCATTCCAGGAAGCCATAGGGAAAGGACCACATATATCTGTATGATATACTTCTAAGACATATATCATAGGATCTTGAATCTCATGATTCTCACTAAGGGTGGAAACAGGCCAGGCCGCCTACCAGGGGCCTATTACCTGGCCTATAACAGGCCAGGCCAGGCCAGACTTTCTTCGTAAACAGGCCAGGCACAGGCTTTTTGAAAAGCCTATTTAGTTAAATAGGTCAGGCTGTAGGCCATCCAAAAGGCCTATTAAGCCTAACAGGCCGACCTATTTAATTATATTATGTAATATGTTCATATTATACAATTTTAATATAAGTAATATAATTATACATATGTAATATTAATATAAAAAATATAATTTAATTATTAGGGTTAGAATAGTCTAATTAAAAGTAGGAATATTAACCTATCTAAATGTAGATATGATGACCTATTTCAAGATGATATAGTAAAACAGGCTTTTAAACAGGCTAAGAGGCCAGGCCAGACTTTTAAACAGGCTAGGCCTAGGCTTTGAAATTTTTTTTAAACAGGCTAACAGGCCAGGCCCAGGCTCCTACATACTATATAGGCTGGGCCTGTTTAAGGCAAAGCCTGGCCTGGCCTGGCCTGTTTCCACCCTTAATTCTCACACACATATATGAAACAAATGGTGTAGTGCCATACCTAAATCCATGTTCCTGAATGTGCTCCTTTGATCTACATTTCTAAAAGAGGTTTTGTGGTATGATGGCCTTCCTTAACCAAATCCCTGATTCCTCTTGGAACTTGTGTTTTCACTCTGATGGGGAGAGGAGAAAACTGAATTTGATTTGGTGTGTTGGGGATCATAACCTTCCTTATGCATTAACTTATAGGGTTCCCATTATCCCCTATGGGTTAACCTGATGGGTATCCACCCATTAAGCCCATATCTGTTATCAGCTTTTAGAAATCTAAGGGGAGCCAATAATTAAATCACTTATAATGTAACCCCGGAAATAAATAGTTGATATCATTGTATCAAATATATGATGTCCACCTTAATTAGAAATTATAAATTTCTAACATGTAGTTGATGCATGAGATTAGTGTTTGACGCAATAGAATATCCAAATCACCAACTAATTTATCTTGTATGAAATACTTATACAATTCAATCGACTAATCTCTATTATGTTTCCCATGAGTGAAAACCTTGGAGAAGCAACAGAGAGTGCTAGTTATCATAACAAACCCAAGTAACTGTCTTCTTTATTCTCAAGTACCTTTATGTTAGGTTCTAACATGGTAAGCTCAATCCATTTTGGAAACTCTCTCTATTAATCATGAAATGTGTAGAATAGCCTCAAAGACCACTTAGTTTGCATGTAGTACTATCCTGGACGTACGAGTTATGAGCTTAGTCTCTCACTAAACGTCACAATAAAGCAATTCATCAAGACCACCTGTATCCAAACCTGCAACGATATTTCTATTGTCGTATATTTCCATTTTCACGAATTATAAAATTCAATAATGCTTGAACACTAATTGAGGCTAGTCTATTAAGTCTTTTAACATTATTTCTTGATTTCACTTTCCATAAATATCACCTAAGTTAGTTTTTGAGCTCTAATGCACTTTTAACATGTCTTGTCCTATTGACAAGATCTAGTCATTAACTTAGTTATTTAATATCAATGGGAAAAACCCCTAATTCGTCTCTATCCAAAATTATCACCTAAATTAATTGTCTCAGTCATATGCACTTTTACCTTGTCATGTCCTATGGACAAACTTATGGCCCTAACATAGTGATCGAATACCAACATATCACAAAAAATAGATACTAATATTAACTATTTAAGATTAATGATAGTATAGAAGTGTAGGTTTAAAATTATAACCATTTGATACTGCTAGAAATATGGAGGTTGACGATAAACCTTCCCATCTAGGTAATTTTTTATTATTGTTAGACCGACAATAAGGGTAAAGTTACACATTCGGTGTCACAAACAAGTAAAAGATGTAAGAAGTTGTTATATTCACAATGACTTTCTAACTTAGCCTTTCAAAATCAAATTACTATCCTAAACTTGATTTTCAAATGGGTTTTCAAATTGTTGTTGATTTGGTTAGAAAATTTAATAATAAAAAATGTTAGAATTTAGATGTGGGATTGACTCACTATTCATCTAAGTGATTTGGGCAAACAATCAAGCAAAAAAACAAGTATGACTCTACACATTATTGGACCTTAATTACAATAAGAGCTAATGTTTTAGTCTACTTAGAAACACCTGAAATACAGCCAAAACATTAAACATGAGATCAACAATTGTGATTCATGCAAATACCTCTATTTCTAGCAATCTATGCATGTGAATTGAGTAAATGTACACTTCAATAGTATTAGCTGCCAATGTCTTGGTCTATGCTAACACTTTACTAAAATAGTTTTATGCCTAGTAACTACCATAATAAAATTAATCATCATGAACAATCAAGTATGCCTCTATGTCTAGCAACACACACCACCTAGTTTAAGACCTTTTCGGTGTAAATATAGATCTATGTCGAGCAAACACATGAACACATGCATTCATTGTGACAATGGAACAAACAAAGTACGTCTAATTTTATGCAAAAAGGATGAATTACATGCATTGGAATATCGAACCATAATTTCTTCACAAAGCTCTTTTCCTAGAACAAACTGAGCATCTCGTCAAACACATAGTAAGCATTAATAAACATCAAGAATAATTCATAAAAATCAATTCATTTCATTCATAAATCGAGTTCCAAATACATCAATGAATAATTAAACTAATCACAACTAAGACATGTGAATGTTAGCATGCAAGATCATGATTTTGATAATGTTGATGCGGAAGACATATGGAGAAAATATAATAGAGAAAATGACACCGAGAAATTAACGTGGTTCAGCAATTTGCCTACGTCCACGGTTGAAGAGCAACAATGATATTATCACTATGATAAAAGAGAATTACAAGTTCACTCAAGTGTTTCACTCACTTCCCAAAACCCAAGTACACCCAATATCACTCTCACTCACTTATATCTTAAACACTAAAATATTCCTCACAATATTAGAACAAGAGAAGAAGAGAGAATATGCACTAAGGCTAGAATATTGGTGTGTCTTACAATGGCTTGGAGCATTCCTATTTATAGCCAAAGCCTTGAGGATCCTATGGCCAAAAACAAAGATGCTTCACCACAACCTCTTCTTCTCATTGGCTACAAAAGAGGTTACACTATAGCCACTCATTTTACTTGGCCACAAGAATGTTTCATCATAGCCACTTCTTTTGCCACATCATTCTCTTTTTCTTTTAAGCCAATATTTAATAAATCTCCACCTTGGCTAAAAGACTATCATAACTATTTTCATGTTGCTCTTCTTCATGCCCACTAGAGATTCTGGACATCAATCAAGTCCAGACAATGCCTGAACTTCGTTGTTGGAACTGGTTTCGTCATCATGTCAGCAGGATTATTTGCACTGGGTATTTTCTCCACTTTAACAATTCCTTTCTCAATGATATCTCTGATAAAGTGCATCCGAACATCAATATGTTTTGTTCTTTCATGATACATTGGATTTTTTGTGAGATGTATAGCACTTTGACTATCACAGTAGATGGTTGTTTCTTCTAGTTGTATACCCAACTCTTCAATTAGACCTTTCTCCCAAATGGCTTCCTTTACAGCTTCTGTTACTGCGATGTACTCCGCTTCAGTTGTAGATAAAGCAACAATTGATTGTAGTGTTGCTTTCCAACTAACAGTACAACCACACAGTGTAAAAACATATCCAGTGAGTGATCTTCGCTTATCCAAATCTCCGGCATAATCTGAGTCAACATATCCGATGACCTTACTTCCAACACCTTTGACTTTTCCATACAATAAGCCAATATCCATGGTACCCTTTAGGTAGCGCATAATCCACTTCACAGCCTTCCAGTGAACTTTACCAGGACTTGCCATATACCTACTTACCACACTTACTGCTTGTGCAATATCTGGTCTAGTGCATATCATGGCATACATAAGACTGCCAACTGCACTAGCATAAGGTACACTTGACATCTCCTCATTTTCGCTCTCAGTTTGTGGACACAAGGCCATCGAAAGTTTGAAATGAGACGCTCATGGAGTAGTGACTGGTTTAGCATTTTGCATGCCAAATCGTTCCAACACTTTCTCAATATACTTCTTTTGTGATAGAAAGAGCGTCCCTTCTTTTCTATCTCTCTGAATCTCCATTCCTAGAATTTTCCTTCCAGCTCCTAAGTCCTTCATTTCAAACTCTGAGCTCAATTGAGCTTTTAAGCTTTTTATTTCTGACATGTTCTTACATGCGATCAACATGTCATCAACATAAAGAAGGAGATAGATAAATGACTTATTTGCCAGCTTCTTGTAGTAGACACAACTATCATGCTCACTTCTACAATAGCCATTTTCGAGCATGAAGGTGTCAAACCGTCGATACCACTGTCTAGAAGATTGTTTTAAGCCATATAAGGATTTCTTCAGTAAGCAAACATGATCTTCCTTCCCTTGAACTTCAAATCCTTCAGGTTGTTTCATATAGATTTGTTCCTCCAACTCACCATGCAAGAATGCTGTTTTGACATCTAGTTGCTCAAGTTCCATATCAAATTGAGCTACAATGGCAAGTAGGATGCGAATAGAGCTATGTTTTACCACAGGGGAGAAAACTTCATTGAAATCAATTCCTTCTCTTTGTGTAAAACCTTTGGCCACTAATCGCGCTTTGAATCTTGCATCTTCAACTCCAGGAATTCCTTCCTTCTTCTTGAAGACCCATTTGCATCCAACAACCTTTTGAGACTTTGGTCGTTTCTCAAGAACCCAAGTATGATTCTTATGAAGAGACTCAATTTCCTCTCTCATGGCAGAAATCCATTTGGAAGCTTCTTTATTGTTGATAGCTTCTTCATATGATTGTGGCTCACAATTGCTGATATCATCAGCAACATTTAGAGCATAAGACACCAGATCAGCATAACCATATTTCTCAGGAGGTTTTATATGTCTCCTTTGCCTATCCCTAGCCAACTGATAATGTTGCAATTGGGATACATCACTACTAGTAGATGCATCATGAACTTCTTCTTCTTGATTAAATGTATTTTCCTTCGTTGGCTCCACCTCAAACTCCACCTTCTCCGAGATACTAGGGTCTTTGTTTTCACTTGAAGACTCTTTATGAGGCTTTAGCATTTCAGCTTCATTAAAAGTAACATCCCTACTGATAGTACATTTTCTTTTCTCTGGCCACCACAACTTATATCCTTTTACACCATCAGGATATCCAAGAAAAATGCATTTCAATGCTCTTGCATCAAGTTTTCCTTCTTTGTTATGAGCATATGCAGGGCAACCAAATATCCTCAAATTATCATAATTTGCAGGAACACCCGACCACATCTCTTCTGGAGTTTTAAAGTCAATAGCCGTTGATGGACATCTGTTGATCAAGTAACAAGCTGTATTGACAGCTTCCGCCCAGAATTGTTTTGGCAATCCAGCATTTGACAACATACACCTTGTCCTTTCAAGTAAGGTTCTGTTCATCCGTTCTGCAAGTCCATTTTGTTGAGGAGTGTGCCTCACAGTATAATGTCTGACAATACCATGATCCTTGCAAAAGTTTCCGAATTCTCTGCTACAAAACTCTAGGCCATTGTCAGTTCTCAGTCGCTTGATCTTCCTCCCAGTTTGCTTTTCGATCAAGGTTTTCCACTGCTTGAACTTCACAAATGCTTCACTTTTGTGTTTCAAAATGAAGATCCAAACCTTCCTTGAATAATCATCAATGAAAGTTAGCATATATCTCCTACCACCATGAGAAGGTACTTGGGAAGGACCCCACAAGTCAGAATGTACATAATCCAACGTGCCTTTTGTTCGATGAACTGCATTGTTGAATTTTATTCGACATTGCTTCCCAAAAATGCAATGTTCACAGAAGTCTACCTTCCCGACTTGTTGACCACATAGCAATCCTTGCTTGGCCAACTCGGCTAGACCTCTTTCACTAACATGACCCATTCTTAGATGCCACAATTTGGTGACATCATAATCACTTGTTGATGAGACAGCAGCAACACCCGTGATTGTGTTTCCTTGTAGCATGTAGAGACTATTCTCTTTCTTTCCTTTCATTACAACCATAGCGCCTTTAGATATTCTTATAGCTCCACCTTCACCTTTGTAGCTATAACCTTTTGAATCTAGTGTTCCCAAGGAAATCAGATTTTTCTTCAATTCTGGAACATGCCTTACATCTGTCAACGTCCTTACGATTCCATCGAACATCTTGATTCTAATTGAGCCGATGCCAATGACCTTGCAGGGAGCATTATTTCCCAAAAGGACCTTGCCCCCATCTAAGGGTTGGTAAGTTGAAAACCAATCCTTAATGGGACACATGTGATATGAGCATCCAGAATCAAGTACCCATTCATCTTTTGAATCGTGCTCTGAGACTATTAGTGCATCTGCACTATCATAGTCATTTGCTACAGCTGCATCTCCATATTCACAAATCTTTTCCTTGCCTTTGCGCTCTGGACAATTCTTTCTTATATGACCTTCCTTATGACAATGAAAACATTTATACTTTCTAGGTTTCGCTTTAGACTTGGACCTAGATTTCCCTCTTTCACCAAATTGATTTCGCCTCTCTGTTCTTCCTCTGGCAAAAAGACTATCACCTGAGCCTTCAGATCTCGAATCTGATACTCTTTTCTTCAGTTCTTTTGAGTGCAACGCCGCCTTTACTTCGTCTAAGGTCAGATCTTCTCGACCATACATCATGGTGTCGATGAAGTGCTCATAAGAACTTGGAAGGGAACATAGTAGAAGAATTGCTTGGTCTTCATCTTCAATTTTAACATCAATATTCTTTAGATCAAGAATAATTTTGTTAAATTCATCCAGATGATCTTTTATGGGTTTTCCTTCCTGCATTTGAAGGGTATATATTCTTTTCTTCAAATACAGCCTGTTGGTGAGTGACTTCGTCATATACAGGCTTTCCAGCTTCAACCATAATGAAGCAGCTGTAGTTTCATCTGACACTTCTCGTAGAACTTCATCTCCCAAGCACAACAAAATTGCACTATGTGCTTTTTCCAGGTTTTCATCCTTCTCGTCCTCGGTCAGACTCTGTGGTAACTTGTTTCTACCTTCCAAGGCTTTTCCCAAGCCTTGATGAACTAGTAGAGCCTTCATCTTCAATCGCCATAGGTTGAAATCATTTTCTCCATTAAATTTCTCCAAATCAAATTTAGCACTCGCCATGATAACCGTATACCAGAACAGTATCGTAGTCCGTGAACATACACCAGGAAAGCTCCCAGGAAAGAGAGGTGGGTCTTAACAGACACGCTTAAATACCAGGTCTTTCCTAAGACAGAACTTTCCTAGACATGCACTTTCACACTATTATACCTTTCTAGTAACAAGAACAATTCTTTTCTGGTGTGTAAGATCAGACAATGCTGCAAACACAGAGCATACTAAGAATTTTCTTTTAGATCGTACGGCTTAGCATGCAAGAGCTCTACGAGCTCTGATACCAGTTTGTTGATGCGGAAGACATATGGAGAAAATATAATAGAGAAAATGACACCGAGAAATTAACGTGGTTCAGCAATTTGCCTACGTCCACGGTTGAAGAGCAACAATGATATTATCACTATGATAAAAGAGAATTACAAGTTCACTCAAGTGTTTCACTCACTTCCCAAAACCCAAGTACACCCAATATCACTCTCACTCACTTATATCTTAAACACTAAAATATTCCTCACAATATTAGAACAAGAGAAGAAGAGAGAATATGCACTAAGGCTAGAATATTGGTGTGTCTTACAATGGCTTGGAGCATTCCTATTTATAGCCAAAGCCTTGAGGATCCTATGGCCAAAAACAAAGATGCTTCACCACAACCTCTTCTTCTCATTGGCTACAAAAGAGGTTACACTATAGCCACTCATTTTACTTGGCCACAAGAATGTTTCATCATAGCCACTTCTTTTGCCACATCATTCTCTTTTTCTTTTAAGCCAATATTTAATAGATAATGACAAGACTAAAGCTTGAAGATAATGGACACATCACCAACAATATCACAAGACTGATATTTAAGCATAAACCATGAAGATTAAGATTTTTTATATTCTTTTTAGGTCCTAAAATATGGTTAGAATGAGTAGTGTCTTTGTTGAGTGAACCCTTGATAAAAATCACATAACATGAGCATATTGCATAAAAGAGATTTTTCATACACAATATTATTAAGACATATTTTAGCATGCATACATGATTTTGGGAACTTATAATCATATCCTTTTTAATGTCATGCATCATGCATATATCATTCACGTTAGAGGTTCATGCATAATAAACAAAGTCTTTTTGAAAACCATTAATCAATTAAGACTTTATATAATCGATTAAGTCTTTGTAAATGGGAAACCCGTTAATCGATCAAGGACATGGTTAATTGATTAATTTGGTTTCTATTTTAGAATCTTGAATGTTTTAAATAAACGTTAATCGATTAAGAAACGGTTTTATTTAATTATCCCCAACAAAACAGTTTCAAAACAGAATGGTATTGTATCATCTTTCCCATATGCAAAAGAAAAATAATAAAAAGTTAGATCAGATTGAATTATGAATATACTTCATTGTTTTAGAAATAAAAAAACAAGAATTTTCAAGAGTGATTGATTGAGGAAAAAGAAAAGAGTTTTCCTATCTTTGAAAAGAGAGCATTTTCATATCTTGAGAGTTTCAAAGTTTCCAAATCATGTTTTCATGTTGAAAAAGACCTTATATGGTTTAAAACAAACTTCTAGATCTTGGTATAATAAGCTTAGTTCATTCCTTTTAGAGAAGGTATTTGAAAGGGGTAAGGTTGATACCACTCTTTTTATTGAAAAAATAGAAAAATATATCTTGTTAGTGCAAATATATGTTGATGATATTATATTTGGTGTTAGTAATGATGTTGTGTGTAAGTTTTTTGTTGATTTGATGAAAGGAAAGCTTGAAATGTCTATGATGGAAGAACTCACTTTCTTTCTTAGGCTACAAATCAAGCAAATGCACAATGGTACATTTGTCCATAAAACAAAGTATTGCAAGGAGCTTTTGAAGAGAGTTGACATGGAAAAGGCAAAGGATGCTTCCACACATATGACTACTTCATGCTATATTGAGAAGGATGATAAAGGAAAATCTATTAAAGTAACAAAATATTGAGGTATGATAGGATCTTTACTTTATCTAACTTCAAATATACCCGATATTATGTTTAGTGTGTGCATGTGTGCTAGATGCCAAGCTAATACTAAAGAATCACATCTCACGGTTACTAAAGGAATTATGAAATACTTGAGAGAAACCTTAAGCATGGGATTATGGTCTCCCAAGGATGCATCTTTGAGCTTAATAGGTTATTCCAATTCTGATTTTGTTGGATGTGCGTTGGATAGGAAAAGTACTAGTGGTAATTGCCACCTATTAGGAAGCTATCTAGTTTCTTGGCATAGTAAGAAGCAAGCATGTTTTCTCTTCCAACCACAGAAACAGAATATATTGTCATCGATGTGTGTTGCTCTCAAATCTCATGGATGAAGCCACAAATTTTAAACTTTGGTCTTGTGCTTGACAAAGTTCCTATTAAATGTGATAATACTATTTCTATAAATTTTTGCAAGAATCTAGTTTTACATTCTCCCACCAAGCATATAGAAACAAGGCATGATTTCTTCGGAGATCATGTTCAAAAAGATGGTTGTGTGATTGAATTTGTTGAAATTTTAATACAACTTGGTGATATTTTCACTAAACCTCTTCGTAGAGATACTTTCTTTGTGTTGAGAAGAGATATAGAAATAATTGATGAATTACATATTTTTTAGTTGTATCAAAGTTATTTGGAAATTCATGAACCTTTTTTATCTTTATTCAAATGCATATCTTGTTTGTGTGCATGCATAGCATAATTTCTTATATGTGTTCTTATTTGATTGAGTATCCTTGTATGTGATTGACCATCATTTATGATAAGTTATCTCTAGTTAGATCTTAGCATTCCCTAAGAAAATCTTGAAATGTATTGATTGTTGTGAACGAATTGTCATTAATCGATTATTTCCATAGTTAATTGATTACCTGAGCTTATTTTTAAGTGTGTTAATCGATGAAATAGCCCTTAATCGATTACATGGGAACAATTTTTAATTCTGTTAATCGATTAAACTTGCCCTTAATTGATTGTCTGCGCAAAAAAATTCATTTTGTTATTCAATTAACACTACACTTAATCGGTTAAGTATAATTTTAGTGATAGTGATTAAATACGAATTTCAAAACCCTAAAACCTCATCTTTCTATAGAAATCTTCCCTCAATCTCAAATCTTCCATAATTTGTGTCAAATTAGGAACCCCTTCATCGATTATCATTCACTTGATACCTATTACTGTCACATTCCATCCATTAACCCTCAAAATTGCATAACCTAGAATTTTCCCTCTTTAGAAACCCAACCCCATTTTGTAAAATCGATTATGGTAATCGATTATCCATCAATTAAGTTGTAATTATGAATGAAGGAAGGCATAAGAGAGTGAAGACTATTGTTGGAATTCATCAATATCTTCACCATCATGGGCGTGTTAGAAATGTGGAGGTTTGAGGCTCTTCCTCTTCACACGGTGGTAGAAACTTCGTTGGTAATGATCCCTACTACTCTCTGACTCTCTAAGTAGCAAGATTATCAAAATCCATTGGCTGAAAACAAACTTATACTCGATATTCAAACATGGCTTGGATGGTGGAACAAGGCTTCCAATTCCCACATGAATTAGAGGCTCGAGGGACTAACACCTTCTTGGAATTGCATGGTAATATCTACCTCTCTTTAGTTCATGAATTTTATAGCAACTTTCAATACAAGGATGAAAAATATGTTAGTGTTGTGAAAGGAAAATTATTTGCTTTAGATGAGGAGTTGTTTCTGGAGATTGGAGGTTTACTTAGTGATGGATCTCCTCTAGGTGATTGTAACAATGAGTTATGGAACTCATATGATTCGATTGAGATGTAAAAATATTGCGTACGAGGATCTCACTACTATGTGCAAGGTGATTTATCCAAGGTTGGTTCCTTATCTGTTGAGAATAGGCTTGTCAATTACTTTATCGTGTATGTATTGGTTCAGAGAAACACCAACCATGCTCAACTGATGGGTAATGACTTGAAGCTTATGTATGCTATGAAAGAAGGAAATATGGTTAATTGGCTTGCTGAGATTCTGAAGGTGATATCTGGTATTGTTTCTTCTTCATCTAGATAGTTGGCTTATGGGATTTTCATATCACATGTCATTGATCATGTTGGAATCGACACAAGTAACAAGGACTTAATTGTGGTGAATCCTATGGAACATCTCATTCATGATAGCTTGATCAACAAGATGAGTATATATAGATATGGTGGAGTGTGGATGTATCAAGAGGATCATCAAACTACAATTAAGATATCAGATGAAGATGAAAATAAGATTCCAATTGAGCAAACCCAAGCTTCGCAAATAGATGAGGTGCCTACTATGCCTCAAGCACCATCTTTCAGTTTGGCTCATTTGGATGCTATGGAGCAACACCTAAATGAACATATTGACAATGGAATGCAAGCCATACATAATATGATGCAATCCATGGAGGAAAGACTTATAGTGGAGTTGCATAGACAACAAGTAAAAATCGACGCTCGCCTAGGATAGCTCAACTTTCTATTTAACACCTCCTAATGGCTAGTCTAGTTAGGGAAACCTTTAGTAGTCCTAGTTGGTCTTCTCTAGGGTGTGTTTGTTATGTCATTGATATTTCTTTATCATGTACTCTATTATGACCTTTTGATTTGGTTGTAATTTCTATTTTCTTTGGATTTTGGCATATGTACTCTATTTAACTTATTTTGACTTATGTGTGTTTGAAATGGTTGTGCTTTCTGAATATATCTATTATGTTTCTTCATAAATTGTCAATACAACTGCTATACATGTTGATCATATGCTATTCTATAACTTGAATCACCAAAGAAAATCAAGAAACTTTTATAAATTTGTTGAATTGCTTCTGTTAATCCATTAATAGCAAATATAATTGATTAATTATTGTTTGTATTCTTCAGTGAATTCTTTCTGTTCAATCCATTAACACCATACCTAATTGATTAAATTGTTCATACATATGTTCATCTCTTTACTTTTGGCTATATTCTCCTCTATAAACATACTTTTTGATCATTCCAAAAGGGGACAAAGGTCGTTGTCTTGTGTTTTGATGATTAGTTGCATTACAAGCGTCCGTGACATTCAAGAATTAATGCACAAAGTGAGGGGGAGCAAATGCTTAAAGCTCAACTAAAATCTCAAAACAAAGGTTGATTGTCTTTCAAGAATACAACATAGTAAGATTGGTTTGTCATTATCAAAAAGGGGGAGATTGTGAATGCAAGCATGCAAGATTGTGATTTCAATGAAGATAAAAGGCTAAAGCTTGAAGACAATGGATACATCTACAACAACATCACAAGACTCGTATTAAAGCATAGATCATGAAGACTAAGAGTAATTATTTTATTTTTAGGTCCTATAAGATGCTTTAAATGGTAAGAGTCTAGGTTGAGTGCACCCTTGATAAATCTCACATAACATGAGCATATTGCATAAAGAGATTTTTCATACACAACATGATTAAGACATATTTTAGCATGCATACATGATTTGGGGTAGTTATAACATATAATTTTCATAGTCATGCATATATCATTCATGTTAGAGGTTCATGCATAATAAACAAAGTCTTTTTAAAAATAATTAATCGATTAAGACTTTATCTAATCGATCAAGTCTTTGTAAATGAGAAACTCATTAATCGATTCAGGACATGGTTAATTGATTAAGTGAGTTGTTTTCGAATCATGGACATTTTAAAGAAACATTAATCAATTAAGTAATTGTTTTAATCCATTTTCCCCAACATAACAGTTTCACTAGAAAATGGTATCTTTCCCGTATGCCAAAGAAAAATAATAAAAAATCAGATCATATTGAATTATGAATATACGTTCATTGTTTTAGAACTCAGAAAAAGAAGAATATTCAAGAGTGATGATTGAGGAAAAACAAAAGAGTTTTACCATCTTTGAAAAGAAAGCATTTTCATTTCTTCAGGGTTTCAAAGCTTTCATTTTGCGAATCTTATACATTTATTTTCATCTTTGTATTTGAGATTCATCAAAGGGTTGTATGCAGAATTGTTAGTGTATTGTTTATCACATTCTAGGTGCATTGGAAAGTTGTACACAAAACTTACGGTCGTTGTTTGCAGATTTATCTCTTTTTAGGCGTGAGGTATCACCTAGGAGAAAAGAGAGAAATCAAGAGAAACCCTTGGATATGGTCTAGGTCCAAGAGTGGTCTCGTTGAGATACTTATTTAGAAGTGACGGGGTGACATTAGAAGCTAGTTCCAAGGAAAATCTTGGTGAAGAAATGCTTGCATCAAACAATCAATTTCTTCTAGTGAATCAAATCTCCCATGATCAGAAAGGGGGGACTGAATGTAGTTTGCACGTGGACAAGCAAAAAAACCAGGATAAAATCGGCTTTGTCTTCTTCTCTTTACCATACTCTCTACTTACTCACCATTATCGTTTTATTGTATTGTTTAACATCATTCTTTAAGTAATCATTGCTTAAGTAACTTGCTCTACTAATTGCACTCTATATTTATATTTTAGAGCAAATTAAGTTTGGGATAATATTATATTAAAAGAATCAAGAACCAAAAGATTTTTAAGAAAACAACTTGATTAATCGATTAAGTCTACATATTAAGTATACTATGTGTTAATTGATTAAGTTTACATGTAATCGATTAAATTTTATCTATGTTATTAACATGTTCTTTAATCGATCAAAATCAATTTTATTTGTGATTATCTTTTGCATTTTAATTCAATTTCATTTGTAATCTGTATCACCTATTCACCCCCTCTAGGTGAAGATAGAGCTCTTATTAACCAACAAGAAGCAATCTAGCTAATCATTTACACACTTAATTCTATTCAAGAGAAATTCACAAGTTGTAGTTCATAAACAAGTGTCGACTTCTCCATGAACATACAAGAAATTCACTATTTCTACTCCCTAACTGTTACATCAAGTTTCCAACTACATAAGTCTACAAACTAAGAAGAAAAGAAACCATCTTAAAAAATACATCAAATTCGGATTACTAACTTCCTAAGTACTGAATTTAGGACTCAATATATCTTTCTTGGCGTCTTGGGTCTCTTTTTATTTTTTCTGAAGTTTGGCTCCTAGCTGAGTGCAACAACGGTGCGCTCAATGCACTTCTTTTCATATCAGACCCTTCGTCTGGCTTCTTCCATGCTTGGTGTGGCTTTCACGATCAGCGCCCCATGCACTGAGCTCGGCTACTACGTTGAGCGCATGTGAGCTAATTTGTGACTTTTGCATGCTTATACCATTTTGACCCATTCTTGGTCCATTTAGCTCTTTTTCAACCTGAAACAATTATGGAAACTTGGAAACTAGGGTTAGTACAATTTATCATCAAAATCTTAATTATGATACATAAATTAAGTATTTAGAGTCAAAAAGTATTAAATTGGCCTTATGAATTAAAGTAATTTTGACATTTAACAATTATGCATTAGTATCTTAATATTAGTTATATTAAATTGTTACTACATAAATATGCAAGTAATACCTATAATGTCACACGCATAGAATTAACCCACTAAATATTATTATACTGTCTTATCGGGCCAACTTGATTAAATGAACCCAATTCCAATAAGCAATTGTGTGAGTTAGGATTAGCCACCTTATAAATAGAGCATGATATGTCGAAACTTACACCGCACAAAAATTGGATTCACTTAGGCTCTTGCCTCTGCTAGCACAATGACATGCAAAGGTTTTTCTAATTGGAGCAATGACATGGAATTTTATAGAGATAAGGTTGTTACTACTTTGTTAGCCTTTCTTCATGTGAATTCCTTTTCCACTATGGTTATTATCGCATGATTTACCAATAGTACTATCAGAGCCTCGCTTGCTAAAACATGTTTCAGATTTTATGATTTTGCTTATGAAATTGAATTATTTGATAATTGTAAATGGTATATTAAATTTGAACCATTTAATGACAATATAGAGCGCGGTTCAATTTTTAGCTTGGTGTTATATATGGTAAGATGATATGATTTATATTCGTATGAACAAGATGTGTTTATATTAAAACATGACTCACTTCAAATACATAATCAAATACAATGCTATTTATGTATTTATAACATGATTTAATTGTTTTATGTTTTTAAGAATGAGAATTCATATGAATATGTATATTATGATGGTAATTGCTTTTTGTTTTAAAATCATCATAATTATAGAATTTTTATGTGTTACATTTTAGAAAATTGTTGTTCATATGTTGATATGATTATTTCAACGGCATTGCTTTTGCTACTAAGAGCGTTAAATGTTTAGGTTGTCGTTACGTTGAACATGAACTTTTTTGTTTTTTGGTATCAAATTAGAATTTAAGAGTTGAACCATGATCGTCATTCCTTATGGGTGAATACCTCATGTAATTAAGGATAAGATTGAATGTGATCAAAATTGAAAATTGTAACTAAAGATAAGATTGGGCGTGATCTAATCCGAAATTTGAATTTGGATAAAAGATGGTTGTGATCTAATCCATTTTTAAATTTGGATATAAGATTGGATATTATCCAATCCAAATTTTGGCAAGAATTATATGTGTCATTCATTAATGAGACTCATTCATATTTTTTATATTCAATTGATTAATGATTTTTTTTTCTTTTCAATCAATTAATATAATACTATTCTGATAACATGAGTAATTAACATGCTTAAACTTTGAAAATTGTCCTAATGTGACATTGGCTACTAGTGTCGGGCATTACTAGATCATCATGTATAATAATATGTCAAATGTTAAAGGTTCAATTCCTTAGAGTGATACTTGTTAGGAGGGGACAATCATGTATCTCAGGATGAGATTAGTTCCTCACCTACATAGTGATAGATACATTTGGTTATACAAAAAAAATTGAAAAGAAATTCTACAAAAATTATCAAAACTATTAAGCTCAAACTAGAGGTGTTAAAACGGACTACCTGGACGGGTTCGGGCTAGCTCACATCGGGTTCGGGCTAAATTGGGTCGGGCTAAAAAGCCTAGATACAATTTATGCATATCAAATAGTAGCCCAAACTCGCCCTAAGCGAGTTGCAGGTTGTGGCGGGCCGGCCCATATAAACTAAAAAATATTTTTTTAAAATTTTAACATTTAATCTATTCAAAAAAATATGTATCATTTGATATTAATGTATAATTTTTCTTAACATATTTGTTATGCCAAATGCAACTAAACTTATAGATCTAATGCATTATGTTTGAGTTAAGACGCGATGTTAAGTCCACATGTATGATTTTTAACATAATTATTTTATTAAATCTCTCATTTTATTGGACTATCACTCTCTAACACAATATAATTTGTAAATCCACTTTAATATATAAACATTTGGATACTAACAAAAATATTATCTTTTGTATGTTCTTTGTCAACACTTTCATTGTGAACTATATTATATTAGATTTGGTTGTGTGTAGTTCTCTATGGTAAACAATTTGTGTTGATTTTAGTTTTGTTGTAAACGTTATTTTCTTTATTATATTTTTGTGCTAAAAGTTAAATCTAATTAAATACACAATAACATAATATTATTATCTATTTTTTATTATAAGTTGTTTTTGTAAATTTTCATTTAGTGCTTATTACCAAGCCAAAAGTCTCAAAAAAAGATTAAAACATATAAGTCAAACCGGTAGCCCGAACCCGCCCGGGTAAGTCCGGTCCGAGTCCGGATTTATAATAGTCTGGTCGGGCCGGCCCTATAAAATGATACCCAAACCCTATAAATTTTCGGGCTTTGGCGGGCCGATCCGATCAGGCTCGCCCATTTTGACAGCTCTAGCTCAAACTAATCTTATAAAATAACTATGAATAACAACATATCTTATGCACTTTTTAACCCCAAACCTATTATACCATTTATTTTGAACATACAACAATCAGGAGACATATCTCCATATTTTCTTTTCTTTTTTAAAAAGTAATTCTTTCATTTTATTCTTTCAAGTTTGAGCATTAAATATTTAAGTGTTAGAATTAAAGTGATTTCGCTTAAAAATGTTTTTGCAACCAACTATTTTAAATTGATCTCTAAGCTATTCCATTATGTTTTAATGATTAACAAGTAATTAAATTTGAATAATATAGTGGAGATTAATTATGTATGCAATGTTTTTAATATGAATAGTAAGTCAAGTATAATATTTGATCAATGTATAATATTTCTTAACCAATAAATAGTCTACATGAAATGTTTTTCTTAAGCAGCCAAAGTTAAATATCTCAGGAAAACCTTTTAAAATATAAAGTTAACATGACCAATCACTAAGCTCATTCAACGAGTTACAAAAAACTAAATGGGTCTAGTGACAATTGTGTTAAGTGCGTCTAGGATCAAGTGCATCCAAGAGATTAACGCGTCCAATGACAACCACTTTCAATAACATTAAATATTTTACTCGTTCAAGTATACATGCTCTTTATCCAATGACTTCAAATGATTTAGTCTTTCAAGTAAACATGCTATTTATCCAATGAATTTAAATGTTTTATTCATCTGATCATTTGAATATATTTCAAATAATTAATATACATATTGAATGAGAATGCTTATTGTTTCAATAACTTGTTGTTGAATTATGTTTATCCTCTAATATCTTTGCAAACAAAGGAGATTGAATCTTGCACACAAAAATAAAACTAAAAAACAGCTTATATTACACAATAAATCCTGTATATTAAATGCACATCTAAACTTATTTCAAGACGTAGTAGATTTCTCTCATTACATACTTCTCTACATCATATCAAATTATATATGAAGATTACTTCTAATGATTCAAGTGAAGTGTTGAAAATAAGAATAATCTTTATTTGAACATCATTGTATAGAAGCTATATGAGAAAAAGAAATAGAAAAATATTGCATATAAATTAGTTATAGATTCAATCAATGAGTAGTTAAAGATCACACCATAAGTCCTTTTTGAGACTTAGATCCTGAATAGGCTTGGAATAAAAATAACAATTAAATTTTAGAGCTTAGAGAGACTTAGTAGTGAAAGAATACTTAAAGAGAGTTAGAGTATGTAGATGCTGTTGGAGAAATTCCTTCTCCATCCGAAATCCATAGAGTGAATGCGGAAGTCCTTATGACCATGGCTTTGTTCCCACAACCTAATGTGTATGCCCATACATACACCCGAATGGAACATCCATGGTCCAGACCGAAGAAACCCCAAATGAGTTCATGGTGAAGATGAAGAACATACCTTGTTGAGCCATTTCCGGAATCTCGAAGGTATGAGGGTGCGATGATCTTCCAGATGATAGAGCGCCTTAC
>NC_032013.1:15839332-15843690 GCF_001865875.1 Lupinus angustifolius | reverse complement strand
CAGATGATAGAGCGCTGAATGGTTTTCCTTTAGTTCTCTCTAGAGGGGAATGAGAGAATACCTTAGTTTCTGAAAAGTGTTGCTTTGAGGTTAGTTGGAGGAGGCTTATCCTTATGCCTTATAAGCCCTTATGGATGAGTGGATAGTGTTATCCTATCCTGGATAACACTATTCTCATCCTACCTTATTCTCCTCCACCTTTACACTTGAAAACCTGTTGCTCTACAAATGGGGACCATAACCCATAAAAGTAACCCCGTAGTGGTTACTACTTTAGTTGCAATAATTTTGATTCAGTCCCTTCATCAAATCAGAAATTGCCTGAAGGTATCTACACTTATTATTATTTCATGACACATATGCCCTTAGCCACCAAATTAATTACTTAAGATCATTTTATATTTTGGCTAATTACATAATGGCCATAACACAATTATAGAATTATATTTATGACCCATAAATTGTCAGAAATTCCAACAAATGCTTGGTAGAGAAAGAATATTTGTCAGAGTAGATTGCAACTATTTAAGAAATAGTCAAAAGTCCTACTAGGGGTACTTTTTCTATCCCATGTCTTTTACTACTTTTGTTTTTAATAACGGGAGTTGAAATTGTTGGGCATTAAGATTTAAAAAAATTAATCATGTGTTTAATATATCATTTCACGTGGACAAGTTTTTTATTAAAAGAAATAATTTCGAAAAACATAACAAACAAAATTCAACTCTCTTCTTGTTTGCCTGTGCCAATTTTAGTTGGTATAAGAGTTGATCCTCTTTATGATTGAATATCTAACAAGTGCAGAGGAAGTACAATCTACCTACAATGGATGCAGAGGGACAAGCAATCAACATACCACCTCTATTTGATGGTCCTGATTATGACTATTGGAAGAGGAGAATGATAACATTTCTCAATGCACAAAATGCATGTATATGAGAGTTAATGGACACAGGTTACAACAAAGGAGTGGTACTGGATAAGTTCTTCCAAGAGCGTAATGGAAACATGAGCGTAATACTAAACAACAATTCGGTCTAAAAAGCAAAGTACTACTTGATGTATGCGATTGAAGTTGGCACAAACAAATAAAAGAATTGGAGTGAATTGAGTTTGTTAAGTTTTTAGAAAATAACCCTTCTATTAAAAAAAACCTTTTCCAAGCAATTATATATTAAGAACAAGATTAAAATTTATTTGTAAAGTTAAGGCGCAACAATTTCAATTCATCACAATTGGTATAATAAATATTAGTAGAAGAAAGGGGATATAAAAACACACAATGACACTCCATGAGCTACTTTCAATTCCTTCCCCTGAATTTTCCACTATATTCCTAGTAGTCAAAAGTATTAAACACCTCTTCAGGCACATATTCATTTTCTACCAAGCATCTTCTAGCTCTAAAACTCGTTAAGAATTCTTTCACTTACAAAGCTTCTCCGGGCTCTAAACATGGTTAGTGTTCCTTTAATACCACACCTCTCCAGGGTCTAAATCAAAAAGTGAGAATTATGTGGTGCTCTTTTACAACTCATTTTGGTCGAGGATATGACGGTTTAAGATCAATTGAGTCTAAAACTCAATTATATAAAATGTCCTAAAATTTACGACGTAATATCTAAAGTATTTTCCTTTTTTTAGATATCTTCTATTAAAGATATATGAAATATACACATATTTTTAATTGCTTCGTTCTCGAATAGTCTTCAACGAAATATCCATTTAGGAATAACATTTATTGTAATGTGATCCATTAAATGTGGTATCAAAAAACGTGTAATACTAGGAATTTGTCCTGTCTTAAACCGAGTTCTTATGTGCAATTAATATGTTGGATTCACTTTATTTGATTACTTCTTCTTAATGTTTCTTAGTATTTCTTTTTTATATTAACTTCACTCATACATGAGTATCTTCTTGTGCAGTTTAGATTTTTTTTTTCTATTTGTGTGGATTTTGTCTGCTCTGTCCACAAAGAGGTTAATGTACAAGGTTTTTACTCCCAAGAATACTACGTTTCTCTTGCCAAGAAATACAAAATTTAATATCAACATAATTATGAAAATATCAAACTTTCTCATTTAATGTGTACATCAATGAATAAAAAATTTGAAAATCGTTGGACCCAATCATCACTTGAACTTACTTGTCATTAAATGTACATTAGTTTGAACACACTTGGTCTTGAACGCACATGTCACTAGACTTAATAGTCATTACATATAATTGTCACCAGATACGCTTGATTCTTTGGATGCAATAATTCGGTTAAGCCAAGTCACTAGACACAATGACTTAACATTTACAAAAAAAAAATTCTAAGTATACAACTTTGGACGAGTAAGAAAACATTTTCCTTTAGCCTTAAATAGTTAAATTACCTATTAAGAATTTGTATTCAATAGATCATAACTTGAGACTTGACCTACTTATTCAGATTAAAAAATATTTGGTACATAAGTAGTTATGAATCTATTTTGTTTTCCAAATTTAACTATTTTTATTTATCAAACATTAGGGAAAAACCGAGAAATTAATTTAAAATTTTTTTTTTGTTTATAAAAAGATATTTAAATCAAAACTACTATGATTCTTAC
The DNA here is from genome assembly GCF_001865875.1 of Lupinus angustifolius. Taxonomy (NCBI): domain Eukaryota; kingdom Viridiplantae; phylum Streptophyta; class Magnoliopsida; order Fabales; family Fabaceae; genus Lupinus; species Lupinus angustifolius. Next base: position 15,841,090 of record NC_032013.1, on the reverse strand, counting down.
ATTTTCCCTTCTTTATGCTAAAAAAATCCAAATTAAATATGATTAACAATGTATTAAGAGAGAAAAGTGCTCCCCTAAAGACAAAATATTCAAAAGAAATACTTTCAAAAAGGTGTGCATAACAACTTTAAAAGAGAATGTAAGTGAGACAACTTATCAGATAATAATATTTATAAAACATATAGGATATGACCAAAAATATTTATGTCAACAAATATTATTATATGAATAAATAAGTTATGAGATCAAAAGGAATGAATACAACTTCTCATAAATTTATATAAACAACAAAATGAATTTACCATTTCATAAGTCAGAGAATACAATACAATCTAGTTTCTCTCAAATTTTTATTTCTCCCTCTTTTCTCTCATCAGATAAAAAGGTAAAAGGAGTTTTAACATCATTGTCAGCAGTATTTACAAGGGCTAACATGATTTGCAAAGAAAACTACAAAGAGAAAATTTTGGATTAAAAGGGTGGTGAAGATTAGTTAAGGTTTGGAAAGTTATAAGCGCTTAAGGATTGGACTTCCACTTATATCAAGTATGAGTAACGATCATCTACATTAATGGAGAGGCAAGTGACACGATAACACATAAAAAACAATATGTAATAACATTTTTATCCCTTTGTTTATCATGAAATCATATTTTTGTCATTGAAATTATGATTAAAAACAACTACTTGCTTGGAGAGGATGCTTGTTCATCAAGTATTTTCCCTTTCTCATGAACAATGCTAACTGCTTCAGAATGTTGAGGTCTATCAAGTACGGATACAGATACGTGTGTCGGATACGATACGTATCCGATACGTCGACACATATTTTTTTTAAAATATAGGATACGATACATTCAGATATATGCGTATAAAATAATAAAAAACACATAAAATATGATAAAATTATAAGTGTAAATCAAAATATTCTAAGTAAAAAATATAATGGAAATTAAAAATCATTGTCCTTCATAGCAAATCTATCTTATCCTATTATGTGTCTCAAGCCAATAACATATTGACACATGAATAAAATATTTTTTTTAAAAATATAATAAAAAGTAGCATTCTTATTGGCTTGAAACAGGGATTATGACACCATTTAGGACAGGTGATTAATGTTCCATCCACGGATAGCAACACCTTCATTATCATGCAACTTTTCTACAGGCTGATGCAACAACAACTCAATCATCTTAGTGTCTATTGAGGAGTTGGAAACTTCTTGAAGCTAACAAAAGTTGTCTTCTGGCATCCTTGGACCGATCGATAAGGAAGCATACCCATTTTTGTTCCAGTTGAATAATGTAACCATAAAGATGGAACAAAGTTGACAGCTCTGAATGTTCTTGAGAGTGTAAATTCTACCTTAAGGTGAACATACAAAAAGAATTCTTCTATTTCAACAACTTCTCCATAAGTTGTTGGGTGAACAAACTGGTCCCACTTAAGTTTTTAAAAAATATATCATATTACTATGGCCATAACATGCCTAGAACATTCAAATCAAATTCATCGGTTTGGCCGGAGTGTGAAGAAGATCTTGCTCTTGACCTTGCCACGGTTTTGATAAAGACACCAACATCACCAAAAAGAAGAAAAGGAAGATGACTTATGAAGACAAATGAAGATAAAGCTTCAAGACATTAGATTAAGTCTTTGTAAGTACTTCTATCCTAAACTCTTAAGTATATACAAGTATAATTGCTCAAACTAGTTTTTAGAAAATGTGAGACACTTTTAAAAGATTTAAAACAT
>NC_032013.1:15838797-15839232 GCF_001865875.1 Lupinus angustifolius | reverse complement strand
AAGCATCAACATCAAAGCAAAAATCTACATGCTCAATATGCATAAAACCAGATCATCTAAAATGTGCTTGTCCAACCCTACAAAAGCATCATACTTTCAAAAGAAAGAAGGACAAGAAGCGTAGAAGAACAAATGTTATATCAGAAGATAAAGATGATGGTTCAAATGCAGAACTCAGAACTAAGGAGCAATCACATATTTCATTGATGGCTTCACACAATTCAAAGGACGAATATGAGGTTAGTAACTCTGAACCAAATGATACTTTTTCATATGATGAGTTACAAAATGCTTTCAATGATATATATCAAGAATATGTTAAGCTTTCCAAACTTTTCCTGAATCAGAAAAATGAAATTTTTATTTTGGAAAGCCATAACAAAGTTCTAAAGAAAGATATTGAAAAACCTACTTCTTCCTCATGTCAAAAATGTG
>NC_032013.1:15820294-15838697 GCF_001865875.1 Lupinus angustifolius | reverse complement strand
ATCGATTAATGAAGGAAGATAATCGATTATTTGAACAATCTTAATCGATTAACAAAAAGAATAGTTTTAACCAATTAACAGAAACAATTTTAATCGATTAACACAACAATATTAATCGATTAAACAGAAACAATAAGCAATTATAGAAACGATTAAATGCAGAACAGTTAACCGATAATAGAACGAATACAGAGCTTACAGATTTGTATATTAGAATAGCATCCAGTACAGCAAATGAACAAAATGTATCAATTGAAACCAATATACAAATTAATCGATTGAAAACAGTAAAGAGAGAGAGAGAGAAAAAACAAATCCTGCAACGCGAATTTTTTTCCTGGTTCGTTTGCTGTCCACTGCAAACTACATCCAGGCCTCCCGGCTGACTTGGGAGATTTCCTTCACTATAATCGAATCAATGTAATTTACAAACACATTATCCAATTACAACACTTAGCAAATGACAAGAAATCAAAGAAACTATCCAATGGTTTGACTCCCTTCCTACCGATAAAGAAAACGTTTCTTTCGGCGTAGCCCCAGCCAAAGAATCTCTCGTTCTTTCCTTTTCTTACACTCTAAGCTATGAAGAAACACACAATCTCTACTGGTGATACGACACCAAGAGATTCCCTTTACAACAATTTATTCAAGAATTACAAGAGTAAAATTAAGCTATACCTAAGCTCAAATACAACAAGAAGGCTTTACTCTAATGCACATCTAACACAAACTCATGTGAAATGACAAGTATTAGTTATGAAAACAGAAGTTACAGAATCATAAACTTCATGAAAAACGCATCAAAATATGCATGAACATGTGAGGGAAAACATGAGAGATTATAACATGAAATGCACTCAATCCTAAAGCAAGGAATCTCTCATTTCTAAACTCACTAATGCACTTAACAAAGAGTCGCCTGCAACTTATGGTATCTGGATAGCGGCTGCTCAAAACATATGACGGGCGATAAAAGCAAATTCTCTGTCCTGACTCCAAGGGACAAAGGATACGTCACATATGGTGACAATAACAAAGGAAGAATACTTGGAGTTGGTAGAATTGGAAAGCCACCCTCAACTACAATAGAAGGAGTATTATATGTTGAAGGACTTAAGCATAACCTTCTAAGCATAAGTCAATTATGCGACAAAGGATTTCAAGTGGCATTCTACCCAGACAAATGCATCATCAAAAGTAAGGATTCCAATAACTCTAAACTTGTCGGTAAGCGAATAAATAACATTTACATTATTGACATAAATTCTGCATTACCTGTAACATGTTTAGTTGCAAATGATAATAATGATGCATGGCTTTGGCATAGGAGAATAGCTCACATTCATATGGAACATTTGAATAAGCTAATTAAGAAAGACTTGGTTGTTGGCTTACCTAAAATGAAGTTTGTTAAAGACAAACTATGTAGTGCTTGTCAAATGGGTAAGCAAACAAAAACGTCTTTTAAACCAAAGAATATAGTTTCTTCTGATAGACCATTACAATTGCTTCACATGGATTTATTTGGTCCTTCAAGGACAAAAAGTTTTGGTGGAAATTATTATGCTCTAGTTATAGTAGATGATTTCTCTAGATACACTTGGACTCTATTCTTAGTCCATAAGAATGAGGCATTCAAAGCCTTTTAGCATTTATGCTAAAAGAGTCCAAAATGAAAAATCTTTAAAAATCGCTGCTATAAGAAGTGATCATGGGGGAGAATTTCAAAACTCTTCTTTCGAAGAATTTTGTGATGATCTAGGGATCAATCACAACTTTTCTGCTCCTAGAACACCACAACAAAATGGTTTTGTAGAGAGAAAGAATAGGTCCTTAGAAGAACTAGCTCGAACAATGTTGAATGAAACTAACCTCCCAAAATATTTTTGGGCTGATGCAGTTAGCACTGCTTGTTACGTTTCGAATCGAGTTCTTATAAGGCCAATTCTTAAGAAAACCCCCTATGAACTCTTTAAAGGAAGAAAACCAAACATCTCTCATCTACATGTATTTGGCTGTAAGTGTTTTGTTTTAAACAATGGTAAGGACAACTTGGGTAAGTTTGATGCAAAAGCAGATGAAGGAATCTTCCTTGGCTATTCTCTCACGAGTAAAGCCTATAGAGTCTTCAATAAAAGGACTCTAGCCATGGAAGAATCAGTTCATGTATCTTTTGATGAAACTAATCCTGTTGTAAAGGATGTAGTATCTTGTGATGATAATGACTTACAAAGTTCTCCTGCCAAAGAAACTTCTATTATTGACATTACAACCAATACTGAGGAATTGAGAATGGATGATGATCTATCCTCTCAAGAAGAGCATAACCACTCAGACTTGCCTAGAGAATGGAAGACCCATCGAAACCATCCTATTGATAACATCATCAGCGATATGAGTAAAGGTATAACTACACGCAGAATGCTTGATGCATGTTTAAACATGGCTTTTGTCTCTCAAATTGAACCATCTAAGATTGATGATGCAATCGAAGATGAGCACTGGATTCTTGCTATGCAAGAAGAATTAAACCAGTTTGAAAGAAATGAGGTATGGGAACTTGTTCCTAGACCTAAGAATAGGCATGTTATAGGAACCCGTTGGGTTTTTAGAAACAAATCTGATGAAAATGGTATTATTGTTAGAAACAAAGCTAGACTAGTAGCCCAATGATACAATCAGGAAGAAGGTATTGACTTTGATGAAACCTTTGCTCCTGTTGCTAGACTTGAAGCTATTAGGCTATTGCTTGCATATGCTTGTTTTCTTAATTTTCAGCTTTATCAAATGGACGTCAAGAGCGCATTTCTCAATGGCTATATTCAAGAAGAGGTATTTGTAGAGCAACCTCCTGGTTTTGAAGACTACAAACATCCCTCTCATGTTTTCAAATTAAAGAAAGCCCTCTATGGCCTAAAGCAAGCTCCTCGCGCATGGTATGATCATCTAATGAACTTTCTAACAGAAAAAGGTTTCACAAAAGGGAAGGTCGACACTACTTTATTTATTAAGAAAATTAATCATCATACTTTATTAGTTCAAATTTATGTTGATGATATTATTTTCGGTTCTACTAATGAAAATTTGTGTAGTGATTTTAGCAAAATGATGCAAGGGGAATTTGAAATGTCCATGATGGGTAAGTTGAACTATTTTCTTGGACTTCAAATAAAACAGCTTGATAATGGCATCTTTGTGAGTCAATCCAAATATTGCAAAGACTTGTTAAAAAGATTCGATATGGATGACTGCAAGCCGATAGCTACTCCCATGGGATCAGGAACATACATCGATGCAGATGAACCCGGTAAATGTATTGAAATATTTATAGGAGTTTCTGCCAATTGCATGAGTTGCTGACCCAACCCTTCAGCATGGGTTTGGTCATGGCCAAACAGCTTCGTCACATGCTTGGGGCTGAGTCACCCAAGCTAGTGGTGAGCTACTGGCCCAACTATTGTGACCTACCGCTGAAAATTCTATGGAGGCTACTTGGAGTGAGGTCATGGTTGCTTTGTGACTAAGTCAACTTGACCAAGTTGTTGGGTGCACACACAGGCGCCTATATGGCACCGCTAAGCTGCCTGCTTGAGCAACTTTGATCGTGCTGATGGTGATGTGGCTTGGTGCTTGCTGATCTAGTCAGGTGTGTGGTTCCAAGCTGCGTGGTCCAGGTGCTCCACTAAGCTGTCTACTTAAGCAAGTTGGCTTGTGTCAGGCTTGTGTTCTGACCGTGCCAGGTTGGGTCTGACCGTGCTAGGTTGGTGTCCAGATCAGCTAGGTGTGGGCTTGTTCCAAGCTAAGCATCTTAGTGAGCAGCTTCAAGTTGACTCCATAATTTTCCACATAGGCCAAGTCTTGTTGAGTCATGCTTAAGGCTAAGCACATAGCCTGCCATGTCAAGCTTAAGCATGTCATATGTGGATCATTTTGGCCTATTTTAAGCACTTTCCTTCAATTTGATTAATTCTTCTCTTTTCCATCAAAATCCACAAAATATAATAAAAAGGAAATACACAAAGCATATATACAAGATTGTGATATTTCATCCAAAAAGTGTTGAATTAAGTTGGTTTTCTCAATTTTGCCATGGGTAAGTGCCATAAAAAGTGTATGAAATTTAGGCATTTTTGCCACTTATCATCAACCTACTATATATGATACGTGCAAGACATTAGAAATTGAAAATTCAAGCTTAAAAGAAAAACTCGCAAAGCTTACATACAGTAGATTTAACCTTCACATGTTACTTGCTGAATTTAGAAATCCTCGTAACCACATGAGATTAGGTTATAAACCCCAAACTAGTAAGAAAAGACCATATAGGAAACTTGTAGTCTATAATCATAAAAAGTCACACACTCACATGTCTACTCATTTCTATTGCGACACTTATGGCCATAATACTACTTCATGTTATATTAGAATATATGGTGTGCCTGATGGTTCTTATATTTAGGTGAAGAAGGGACATAATACCATGGTTACTAACAAAAAGGAACTCAATATCAATTGGGTACCTAAACAAGTAAAGTAATTTTTTTTGCAGGTATGACTACGAACGCATGGACACATTGGTACTTAGATAGCAGGTGTTCGAGGCATATGACATGTGACAGATCAAAATTCCTAGATCTATCACTCAAATAAAAAGGGTATATCACTTATGGCGACAACAATCGAGGGAAAATACTTGGAGTTGGAACTATTAGAAATACTTCTCAAGCTGTGATAGAGAACATGCTCTGTATGGAAGGCTTGGAGCACAACTTATTAAGCATCAGTCAAGTGTGCGATAAGGGTAACAAAATATCCTTCGATTCTGATGGTTGCATTATTCATGATAGTTTATCTAATAATGTTAAGTTTGTTGGTCATCGTCTAAATAACATATAGATGGTTAGTTTGGAGTATGTCACCACATTATTCTCAAAATGCTTTATCTCTAGAGAGAATGACATCATGCTTTGGCATAGGCGTGTTTCGCATATACACATTAAACACTTAGATAAATTGTATTCACATGATTTAGTTGTTGGTCTACCTAAACTCAATTTCAAGTCTAAAGAAGCTTGTGACACTTGCCAAAAGTGTAAGCAAGTTAAGAACTCGTATGCGACTAAAAATGTAATCTTCACAAGTAGGCCTTTGAGGCTTCTCCATATGAACCTGTTTGGACCATCGCAAATCATGAGTTTTGGAGGTAGCTACCATGCCTTAGTAATCATAGATGATTTTCCTTGGTTCACATGGACCTTGTTCCTTTTTGCTAAAAGTGACGGATTCAAATCCTTTAAGAGCCTTGCAAGCAAATCCAAAATCAACTTAACCTAAAAATTGTATATCTACGAAGTGACCATGGTGGTGAGTTTGAGAACCACATGTTCGACAAATTTTGCAATAATATGGTATTCTGCAGCAATACTCTACTCCTAGAACTCCTCAACAAAATGTAGTTGTTGAGAGGAAAAATCGCATATTAGAGGAGTTGGCCAAGACCATGCTTAATGAAAGCAAAGTGCATAAATATTTTTGGGCTAATGTCGTACATACGACTTGCTATGTTATAAATCGAGTACTTCTTAAGCCAAAAAATTTAAAACTCCTTATGAGTTATTGAGGGCCTAAAAACCAAATATATCTCATCTTCATGCCTTTGGATACAAATGTTTTATTTTAAACAATGGAAAAAGAGCTTTAGGAAAATTCGATTCAAAGGCTGATAGGGTATATTCTTAGGGTATTCGATGCATAGTAAAGAATTTAGAGTTTTTAATAAATACACTATGATTGTAGAAGAATTGATTCATGTGCATTTTGACGACTCCTCTCCAAAAGAGAAGATAAAGGTTTTGTCTGATGTTGTTACATGTGCTTTGGAAGAAGCATACTCTAAGGACTTGGAAAAGGAAAAAGAAGATAAGGATGATCAAGAAGTAAATGAGGACCATCATGACTTATCGAGGACGTGGAAAACCAAGGAAGACCATCCGCTCGATAAAGTATTAGGTGATATCTCAACATGGGTGGTAACTCGTAGCTCTTTGCGTAACTTTTGTAATTTCGTTGCTTTCGTATCACAAATAGAGCCTAAGATCAAAGATGAGGCCATTGATGATGTGCACTCGGGTATAGCTATGCAAGAAGAGCTAAACCAATTTGAGTTTAATAATGTGTGGGACTTGGTCCCCAAACCAAAAGACCATCCAATAATTGGCACTAAATGGGTCTTTAGAAATAAACTTGATGAATCTGGCTTAATAATATGAAATAAAGCATGCCTTGTGGCCAAGGGATACAACCAAGGGGAAGGTATCGATTACGATGAAACCTACGCCTTTGTTGCGAGGTTAGAGACCATAAGGATGCTAATGGCATTTGCATCAATGATGAATTTTAAGTTGTTCCAAATGGATGTTAAGAGCGCCTTCTTGAATGTATTCATTCAAGAGGAGGTGTATGTTGAGCAACTGCCCGACTTTGAAAATTATGAATTTTCGAACCATATCTATAAGTTTAAAAAGACACTTTATGGCCTAAAGAAAGCTCCTCGATTTTGGTATGATAGACTGAGAACTTTTCTCTTAGAAAAAGGATTCGTTATGGGCAAAGTCAATACAACGCTCTTTATCCAAAAATCAGATAATCATGTTTTACTAGTTCAAATATATGTTGATGATATTATCTTTGGAGCGACTAATGACCTCCTTTACAAGGAGTTTTCTGATTTGATGTAGGGTGAATTTGAAATGTCAATGATGGGAGAGCTTACCTTCTTCCTAGAATTACTAATCAAGCAAAAGGTTCTCATCTATATGTTATATGTTGATTAATGGTGTTTTGTGCCTTTTGTATGATAAATATCCTCATCTATATGGTATATGTAAATGCATGTTTCCCTTTGTGCTTAATAATTTGCCTTCATGATTACATGTTTAAGTGTTAGAAGTGTGTAATTTTGTCTACATTAGGTTCTTAGGTTAAGAGTCTTAGCATACCTTGTTAATCTAAAAAACACACTCAAATCTTCAATTTTACTGATTTTAATCGATTACCCTGTATGATAATCGATTAAACTAAGTTCCAGTAGCTCAAACCTTTCAAAATCTCTATCTTCAATTGATTAAGTATTCCTTTAATCGATTAACTGGGCTCAGTTGCATAAGATTTTAACAGGTCTTAATCAATTAATGTAAACCTTAATTGATTAACGACAGTAAAAGAAAACAAATTCAGCGTGCTTCTGGGAAAAGTTTTCAAACCCTAAATTCTCAATGCCTACCTTTTCTCTGTCCAGTCGTGAAATTGATCTTTTCCTTCAATATAGTAATCCAAAACAAGTGTCTTAAGTCTTTTTAGTTTCCTATTAGCCTCCAACCATCAAGAAATTCGAAAATCTAGTTATTCCCAAACCCAAAACCCTAACCAAAAATTACCCCAAATCGATTATATAATCGATTTCAGCTTTCCAATCTCAGAACAATGGCTGATGGTTTTTTTATAGAGTCAAAACTACTGTGAATTGTCAAAGAAGATCTGAAATCGGCTCTGGTTCCGACCATGGTGATAGGAAGGATCGAGGTGACCTCTACTACTCACTGATTTTATAAGAAACTCGTCTAGCAAAGTTTCAAGGGAGGAAACCAACCTATATTTGATATGCGGATATGGCTTGGATGCTATCTCAGGGATTCGAGTTACCACATGGATTGAAAGTTTAGGGTGTGACCCAGTTTATGGTGCTTAATGGTAAAGTATACACTGCTCTCGTTAGGGAATTTTATGCAAACTTTAGATATAAAGATGGAAATTATTGGTCTATGGTTGCAAGAAAATTGTTTGAGTTGAATGAAAAATTGTTTCTAGATGTGGGTGGATTGGCTAGTGATGGGTGTTTCCTTGGAGACTCCTCGAATTAGTTATGGAACTCATTCGATGCGACTGAAATGTACAAATCGTGTCTCGGGGGACCTCACATGTTTCTTCAAGGTGAGCTAACTAAAGTTGGATCATTATCCGTTGAGAATCGTCTTCTGCATTACGTTGTAGCATATATTGTAGTTCAAAGGAACACTAACCATGCTCAGCCTACTATAAATGACCTTAAATTCATGTCTATTATCCGAGAAAATATAAAGATCAAATGGCCTGAGGAGATTTTGAAGGTTATGAATGGCATCTCAACCTCATTGAACAAGCTTCTTGCATATGGTATATTTATATCACGTATCATTAACCAACTAGAAATAGATTCTTCTAATACATTGATCATTACAATGAACTCTAGTGAGCACTTGATTGGAGAGAATCTCATCCACAAAAGGGGTATTTACAAGTACAACAATGCCTAGGAATACCAGGAGGATCATAACACAATTGTGGATTTGGACTTATCTGATGAAGATGTTCCCATGAATGAATGAATTCCAGAGAATCAGGGGAGGCTTCTACTATGCCTCAAGAACCTTCATTCGGGATAGCTCATTTGGATGCTATGGAACAGAGGTTTAATGCTCGCATTGACACACACTATGAGTCTCTATGGAATATGCTTCAATCTAGGTTTGAGAGGCAAAATGATCAACTAAATGAAGAAATCAACCGTCTCGACTTCCTCATCCGGACCAGTCATGACATATTGCATCCTCAAGAAAGACTTCCTCCTTCACCATCTTAGGATTAGTCTAGGAGTGTCTAGCCTATAGGGTGTTACATTTTGTCGTCCAATATTGTGTTTTAGGTCTTGCACTTTTTGTTATATTTGAGCATTGTGATCTTTTGGCTTGTAACATGTTGTTGAATTCTATTTCATACTTATTTCTATCATTTTTCAAAATATCATGCTTTGTTGGACTATTTCTAATTATGTCGAATGGTTTATGAATTTTGGTTTTATGAATAGCTTGACCATATCTTGTGTGTATGCCATATGTGTTTGATTAATACATGCTTAAACTGACTATATCAAAACTGTTAATCATTCTATAATTGATTCAATATCTACATGTTGGATGTGTCATATAAAGGAGGACTTTCATGGCAGTGACAAGGTACACACCATTAAACTTCAAACTCTTAGGCATGAGTTTGAATTAATTAAGATGAGAGAGTCTGAGACCATAAAGTACTATTATTCTAAAATAAAAGAAATAGTAAATCAAATGAAAGCTTATGGGGAAAATATTCTTGACAAAAGAATTGTTGAGAAAATTCTAATTTCAATTCCTCAAAAATATGACTCAATAGTTATTATAATTGAGCAAACCAAAGATTTGTCTACTCTATCAGAAATAGAACTAATGGGCTCACTAGAAGCTTATGAGAAAAGATTGAGTAGGCATGATGAAGGTTCACTACAAAATGCCTTTCAATCAAAGCTCAGACTAAGGTCTCAGAATAAAGAATATGAAAGAAGAAATAATATTGGTGCGGAACATTCTAGAAACAAAGAGATTTCTAAATATTTATCTAAAAACAATCAAGACAAATATCCTCCATGCGACATATGCAAGAAGCCAGACCATTCAGAAAAATATTGTCGATATCGAGGAAAGACACAATGTCAGTATTGCAAAAGATTTAGGCACTTAGAGCAAAATTGTCGCAACAAAATTAATTATCAAGCCAATTTCACTAAAGAATGTCAACATGACCAACAACTATTTTATGCCAACCAAGTCTCTAGTCGTGATAAAGAAGAAAACTGGTACTTGGATAGTGGTTGTAGTAACCACATCGCTAAGGACGGGAGCATTTTCAAAGACATTGATGAGTCTGTTAGAGTGCAAGTTCGATTGGGTAATGGCACCATGGTTGACTCCAAAGGCAAGGGCACTACCATGGTGGAGACACAATCAAGTACACGACTTATCAAAGATGTCTTACTAGTTCCTAACCTTAAAGAAAATCTCTTGAGTATTGGCCAAATGATGGAAAAAGGCTACTCTCTCCGCTTTGAGGGAGATACATGCAATATATATGACAATAATAGAAATCTATAAATAGCCCAAGTTAAAATGGAGAAAAGAGGTTATGCTTCTTCTTCAAGGCAATTTGTAGCAAAGTGATTGACCCTGAGAAATTACCTGCATTGCGAAGACAAATTATTTTGACAATTAACAATTAAGCCTTAAAGCTATTATATCATAAAAGAATGATGAAGGATCTTTCATTCATCCAACAAATGAAGGAGCTTGTTAAGGATGTCTACTTAGGAAGCAACACAAACTACCATTTTCAAGTGGGAAAGCTTGGAGAGCAAAAGGCTTGTTGGAGCTTATCCATACTGATGTATGTGGACCAATGAGGACGCCATCACTCGCTAACAACAGGTACTTCATACTTTTCATTGATGATTTTTCGAGAATGGTATGGGTCTACTTTATAAAAGAAAAATCAGAAGTCTTTGGAGTATTTAAAAATTTCAAGGCCTTTGTCGAGAAGCAAAGTGGGAAACATATAAAAGTACTCAGAAACGATCGTGGCAAAGAGTACAAGTCTCGCGAGTTTGATAAATTTGGTGAAGATGAAGGCATAGAGTGTCAACTCATAGTTGCTTACACTCCACAACAAAATGGGGTGTCTGAAAGGAAAATCGAACGGTCATGGAGATGGCTAGATTGATGCTCAAGGAGAAAGGTTTGCCAAATACCTTTTGGGCCGAAGTAGTTTACACAACTGTCTACATAATGCACATATGTCCAACAAAGGCAGACGAAGGTAAAACTCCTATAGATACTTGGAGCGGAAAAACGCCTTCAACTAAACATCTAAGAGTCTTTGGATACATTTGTTACATACATGTCCCAAAAGAAAAGAGACACAAACTAGAAGACAAGACGATAAGAGGCATCTTCTGGGGATATAGCATACAGTCAAAAGGCTATCAAATATACAATATAGAAATGAAGAAACTTATCATCAGTCGAGATGTTGAAGTCGACGAAAGCGCTGCTTGGAATTGGAATGAAGGCAAGACTGGGAGACACAACATCTCCATACCAACACAACAACCACAAGTATTAGGAGAAGTTGAAGAAGCAATAGAAGATCCAGGTATGCCAACTACACTCCTACAGGAAAAATCTTCACCAGAATCTTCTCTGAGACGAGTAAGATCTTTGGTAGATATATATGAGACATGCAACTTGGTCGTAGTTGAAGCTGGAAGCTTTGAAGAAGCATCAAATCAAGAAGTATTGGTCAAGGCAATGGAAGAAGAGATAAAGATGGTCGAGAAAAACAACATGTGGGATCTAGTAGATTGTCCAAAAGATAAAGACATCATTGGAGTAAAATGGGTCTATAAAACAAAGCTTAATCCTGATGGCACTATGTAGAAGCACAAGGCGACATTAGTAGCCAAGGGCTACTCTTAACAACCAGGAAATAATGAGACACTTGCTCCAGTTGCTCATCTAGATATTATAAGAGCTTTAATAGCTCTTGCAGCAGAAAGAGCATGGAGCATTTACCAGATTGATGTCAAGTCTGCATTCCTCAATGGAGTACTTCATGAAGAGATCTATGTGGAGCAGCCACAAGGGTTCATGAGTGAGGGCAACGAAAAAAAATGCTACGATTGAATAAGGCTCTATATGGCTTGAAGCAAACTCCTCGAGCATGATACAGTAGAATTGATCAGTACTTCATCGATAAAGGATTCGGGAGGAGTAAGAGTGATCCTACACTATACATTAAGATCCAAGGTCAGTATGATACTTTAATAGTTTCCTTGAACGTAGATGATCTTATATACACTGGAAACAATATAAAGATGATAATAGAGTTCAAAGAAGACATGATGAAGACATTCGAGATAACAGACCTAGGCTTAATACACCACTTCCTCGTAATTTAGGTAAATCAAAGAAAATAAGGCATCTTCATCTCACTAAAGAAATACACAGAAGAACAACTAAAGAAGTTCAAGATGCGTGAATGCAAACAGTTGCTACTCCGCTCGTGACTAATGAGAAGCTACAAAAGGAAGATGGATCTCCATAGGCAAATGCATCTCTTTACAGGAGTTTGATCGGGAGTCTTCTATATATCACTCCCACAAGACGAAATATTATGTATGCTACAAGTCTTCTATCAAGATTCATGCAAAGCCCAAGTCAAATCCACTTTCGAGTTGGAAAAAGAATTTTGAGATACTTACAAGGAGCAAAAGAGTTCGGTATAGGTACAAGACCAACACCAACTTCACATTACACAACTACATTGACACTGATTGGGTAGGTTCGATGGACGATATGAAGAGCACATCAGGCTATACCTTCTCACTTGGATCAGGAGTATTCTCTTCGGCATCTAATAAGCAAGCAATCATTGTACAATCAATAGTAGAAGTTGAGTATGTAGTAGCTGCAGAGACGACCAACCAAGCTATATGGCTTAGACGAAAAATCAGTGACATGGGAGATCAAGAGATGGAGCCTACGACAATCTATTGTGACAAAAATCGACGATAGCGATAGCAACGAATCTAGTTCATCATAAAAGGACGAAATATATCACAATTAAATATCATGTTGTGAGAATAAAGAAATAAGGCTCGAGTATTAAAAGATCGAAGATCAAATTGCAGACATATTCACTAAGGCATTACCAAGGCCAAAGTTCGAGCAACTACGATCGACGCTAGGAGTTATAAAAATGTGCATCAAGGAGGAGAGATGAAATATTGAAGCACACTTTCTAGAAGCTTCCACACTTTTGTTGAAACAAGTAGAATTATCCTAAGCTTCTAGCTATTATAGGGATTTAGTATTGTAATTAAAGAAGTATCTAGAAATCTTGAGAAAAGTGTATACTAGATACTTATAGAACTGTTTAGTAATTCATAGGTGTTGTAAAAAGCCTGTAAATAGGCACACATCCTTCATTTGTAAAACAATCCAATAAGAAGTAAAGCATTCTAAGTTGTGTAGCTCCAAAGTTTCTCCACTTCTATTTTCACTATTATAATTTTCAATTTCTAAAATACTATCATCGTCACACCAACAGGGTAGTCATACTAGAAGGGTAGTCAAAGCAACAGCACTATCACTTTTTAAGATATAGTTGTATCATCACTTTAGACATAGTAGTGTCACCTCCTTTCTTTATGTGTATATAACCATGCTAGTAATGAGACAGTCGTGGTTATGATGGTAGTCACAATTATTATAAATCTCTAATATTTTCCCTTTGACTTTGTGTACTTCTTCTTATAAGGTTTCTCATTATATCAATCACAGGTTTAATATTATGTCAATAGATTGTATGTGATTCTATATTTTTGGTGAATGAGATTTTTGTCACCCTGTTCACTTTTCTTATTTTATTAATGGAGAACAGAGATTTTGTATGTATTATTAAATTTTTATCATATTTATCTCTAAGGCCTTGTTAATTTTTGGCCAATGTTCTATTGTCCATTAGTTTAATAATTCTCTCATGGAGGCATGTATACTTCCAGTGTTATGGTTAACATGGTAGTATCTCTGTTATATAGTTGGTTTATGCGGACACTATTTGTATGTATCAAACAGGCTATTGAGCCTTTGTTGATGTTGAGCATGCACTTGATGAGGCACTTTCGTAGTATATTGGAGTAAATACTCAAAACTTGTTACTCTCACCTAAAATAGTCCCCAAGCACACTTGAACAGTATCTAAATGACACTGGAGTTAGTTATCTTGGTTGAGGAAGTGTGAAAATGACACTGGAGTTTTGTAACATGGATTGTATGATAAATTCTACAACTCCTTGTTTGTAGAATTTGTTTTAATTGTTTCTTGAAAATTTTATAGTTAAAAAGACGAGTTTTGCTTTATTGATTTATCTTTGTTATTGTATATCTTAGAGCAAACGGATGATACATGTTCACATCTAATGTTAAAATGACAAATAATATGAAAAAACATAATGTTACAATTAAAATAAGAGTGATGAAGCATATGGTAAGAGAATTAGAGTGAATGTGCTTCTAATTCCTTGCTAATTTGATGGAGAAGGTAACATTAAATGAAAAGGGGAATTGAATGGTTTAAGGTCCAGAGGATCAACACTGAACTTGAATAACCAGTTAAGTAACTGGTTCTGAATACATAAACCACATTCATTGGTTTGGTCGGAGAACTACGAATCAGTTCGTGAGTACCGGTTCGTGGTGCTTTTGTGACCCAAAACATTCCAATTCGCGTATTGATATCTAGTTCCAAGCGAACCATCATTAAAGATGTAATTTTTCTCATCTTTGAGCTTCTATCCGTGACCAACCAAATACGAACGAGAAACCATAGCATAAAAAGAGATTAAGGGGAGAAGATAAAAGTGGTTCTGTCATAGAGAAAGACAAGTGAAGAAGAAGAAGGAAGAAGAAAGATGATCGAGGCAAGAAGAAGATGGAGGCCGAATAGATTAGGGTTTAAATAAAATTAGATTTTGGTAGTATTGGGTATTAGGTATTGAACTTACTTAGATAACCTAAAATACTTTAATGAGCTCAATTTTAAAAAAAAAAGTATTTCTCTATAAAAATATTTAATTATTTTTTCTATAAATTTCAATTGACTCATTCATTTAGTTATCATTAATAAAAAATGCACTTAATTGAAAATAACTCAATTATTATATCATATTAGATTATAAATTATCCAAATTTAATCAAAGAAAATTAAAATAAAATATTTTAAATAATATGATTAATTAATAGTCAACCATAATAATATAAGTATAAAGATTATATTGAACATTTTAACTTTATATACCTATAATGTACCAATACTTTGATAGGATAAAGTACCGCGTACTACATACTCGTACCGAAAAGAACCACATATCATGTGACTATGGCCTAGAAAGTCCATCAAGGTGAGGGGTAAATGGTGGGAGTTTACAAGGTTTGGGTAATTTGGTTGGAATAAATTTGTGTTTAGGTAGGTAAGTGAGTAATGGTCCATGTTCATTGAACAGTTCAACAGGAAGGGGATCTTCTCTTTCTCATTAAACTTCCAGGAAGGGTAGTCATACCAGAAAGGTAGTCACATCAACAACACTATCACTTTTTAATATATAGTTGTATCATCACTTTTAGACATAGTAGTGTCACCTCCTTTCTTTATGTGCATATGACCATGCTAGTAATGAGACAATCATTATCATGATGGTAGTCATAATTGTTATAAATCTCTAATATTTCCCCCTTTCACTTTGTGTACTTATTTTTATAAGGTTTCTCATTATATCAATCCCAGGTTTAATACTATGTCAATTGTTTGTAGGTGCTTCTATATTTCTGGTGAATGAGCTTTTTGTCACCCTATTCACCTTTCTTATTTGATTAATGGAGAACAGAGATTTTGTATGTATTATTTAAATTTTTACCATAATAATCTCTGAGGGCTTGTTAACTTTTGGCCAATATTCTATTGTCCGTTAGTCTAATAATTATGTCATGGAGCCTTGTATACTTTTGGTGTTGTGGTTAACATGGTAGTATCTATGTTATTTAGTTGGTTTATGTGGACAATATTTTGTTTGTATCATACATGCTATTGTGCCTTTGTTGATGATGAGCATGCACTTGATGAGGCACTTTGATAGTCTATTGTAATAAATATCGGTCATTCATCGGTGCAATTTTGAACGACGCTGTTGAAAATGAGGCGGGAGAACATCAACAACGCATAATAAAACATGCGCTGTCAATTTGTGTAACTTCAACAGCACATTCTTGATAAACGCTATTGAACATCAGTAATGTTAGCGCTAGCTTGAATGATTTATGTTAAACAACACATTTGATAGAAAGCGTTGTTGATATTAATACATGCAACAACGCATAATTAAGGAAGCGTTTTTGAAGATGACATAGTAATCGCGCTTGCTTAATTATGTGTTGTTGATGTTTTACGACTTTTTAAACGTCTGACGTGAAGTAGTTATGCGTCTCTTCGTTTGTTGAAATATTAATGGTTGAGTGGTTATGCGTTTCTTGGTTGTTGAAATATTAATGGTTGAGTGGTTATGCGTCTCCTTGTTTGTTGAAATATTAATGGTTGCTTATCTATAAATATTGTGGTTCACTCAATGTTTTATTTCATCAGTAAGAGCGTGTGTTTCTATAAGAGTATGTTCATAAAGATAGGAGGAAGAAAACACAAAGTAGTAAAAAAAAAAAGCAATACTGCAGAGAGTGAAAAAGAGAAAAATGACACAGATTTGTATAGAGGAATCGAGAAAAAATTGTGTTTCTGTTTCAGAATCATGTCAAGGAGGTCTTTAACCACTTTTAATTTTGCAAAAGGATCCAGATTTTAGAAAGAAAGTGACTGTTATACAATATTTGCATTATATGAAGATTTAATTTGTAAATTTAGTTCATTGAGCTCTTTCAGTTTTTTTAGTTCATTAAAATCTTTTGATTTTCAAAACGGCCCCAGATTTCAAAAGAAAAGTGACTGTTATACAAGATTTGCGTGAGATGAAGATTTGTATAAAGGAGTCGAGGAAAATATTATTTCCTTCATTGAAATCATGTCAACTTTTGATTTGGCAAAAGGACCCATATTTTGAAAGGAAATAAAATGAAAAAATTATTTCCTTCATTGAATTCTTTTTCATTGTATTCTCATTTTTCAAATCATTTAGTTCATTATATTTGCATGTACCAAATCATTTAGTTTATTATAATTATTTTGCCTCTCTGAATGAATAATAAAACAAATATTTTGGATGTTAATTTCTATTTTTTGTTAATTATTTGGATGTTTATTTTCTTTAATACAATTGTTGTTCTTTATTAATAAACACAATAAACAAATTAGCAATACTTAATAAATACAAAAACAAATTAACAAAATGTAATGTTTAATATTTTTCCAGTTTCGTATTAATAAACACAATTGTATAGTAATCTAATTCATCTTAATTAACGTTAATTCATGTTGTAAAAATATTTTCCAGTTATGTAAAATGTTAATTTAACAGCGCATAACTACGAACACGCTGTTAATTTGGAAAATGAGTTCAGCTTAACAGCGCATAATTAGATTGCGCTGTCAATTAGATTCTATTCAATAGCGCATAATTAATATAGCGTTGTCAATTAGATTCTATTCAACAACACTACATCTCGGTAGCGTTGTTGATGTGTGTTGAAAGCATTATTCGGTGTTTATTTTAGTTGGGAGTTTTCTCCTCTCAACAAATCGTCCTGACAGCAGTGTCAATTTGTTGAAAGATTAATACTCTCATTTTTGTTATGTTCCTTTTGTATGTAAGAGAACTTGGTTTTATTCTTTGTTCGCCATCTCGGCTTTGTTGAAATAAATTCCAACGCTGGTATAATGGTTTCAAGAATATTCCAGTTACAACTTACTTTCTTAATAATCATGTGAATAAGTCATTCCTTCTTTGCCCCATCTCGGCTTTGTTAGAATAAATTCTAACGCCGGTATAATAGTATCGAAGCAATTACCTATTACATAATTATTAAGTACCTTCGAATACCATCTCGATTTTTGTGGAATAAATTCCAACATCGGTTTAATGGTATTCTAATATATAAAAGTGATGAATAGTTAGTTGTTAGATACAAATAAATAAATAAAGAACGAAAGAATAATAAATTTAGTGACCTTTTATTTATTTACTCCCTTTCGGGTTCATTTTATTAACAAACCAAACTTCTTCCTTAAGGAAGGTTGGTATTAAAGAATAAATAAAATGCGGAAAGTAAATTGAAAAAAAACATTTCCTCGATGTTATGCATATTGAAAAAAAATGTATTTGAAAGTCTCCTTGGTACCTTACTCAGTGTCCCTGGTAAGACCAAAGATGGCTTGAATGCAAGGTTGTACTTGGTTAGTATGGTAATAAGAAAGGAATTGGGGCTAATAATGAAGGAAAATTGTACATTTCTACCTCCAGCAACTTATACTTTGTCGGGGAAGGAGAAAATGGAATTTTTTAAATTTATTCATGGTGTTAAAGTTCCAGAAGGGTACTCTTCCTACATTCAGAACCTCGTATCAATGAAAGACCTCAAGTTAAAAGGTCTTAAGTCTCATGAATGTCATGTACTTATGGAGCATTTCTTGCCTATTGGAATACGGTCAATTCTACCTAAAAAAGTTCGAGGAGCCATAACTAGGTTATGCTTCTTCTTCAAGGTAATTTGTAGCAAAGTGATTGACCCTGAGAAATTACCTACATTGCAAAGACAAATTATTTTGACTTTGTGTGAGCTTGAAATATATTTCCCACCTTCTTTTTTTGACATAATGGTTCATCTAAGCATTCATCTTGTTCAAGAGACACAAATATGTGGCCCTTCCTATATGAGATGGATGTACCCCTTTGAGCGTTATATGAAGACATTAAAAGGGAATGTGAAGAACCAATCAA
>NC_032013.1:15765753-15820194 GCF_001865875.1 Lupinus angustifolius | reverse complement strand
CGATATGTTGTTGAAGAAGCTCTTGATTTTTGTACCGGATACCTTACCGATGGTGATTTCATGGGCATTCCAAAGCCTCGATATGCAAAAAAAAACATTTGGTGAAGATATTACTGGAAATGAAATATTGACTATAATAAGAACTAAATTGGAACAAACGCACTTATATGTTTTACATAATGCCGACGAGGTTGAGCCATATGTTGAAACACACAAGGAGATGCTAAGGAAGTGTTACCCAAGTAAGAATGAAAATTGGATTTCCAAAGAGTATAATCGGTGTTTCATAAAGTGACTAAAAAATCACATTGATGAGGATTTGAATATAAATGCACATTCAGTTTCCGAAAGATTGAAATGGTTAGCCAATGGTTGAAGCCTTCGTGTCTTATCCTACACTTGTTACTTGATTAATGGGTTCACATTTTATACGAAAAAACAAGATGATCAAAGTAAAATGCAAAATAGTGGTGTGACTCTTGTTGCTCGAACTTTACACATGTCAAGTGCAAAAGATAGAAACCCAATATATGTGAACATGTCATACATTGGAGTGATTGAACGGATATGGGAATTAGTTTACACAATCTTTAGGATGCTGGTTTATTATTGTATGTGGGTTGATAACAATAATGGCTTTCGAGTTGATGAGTTAGGGTTCATGCAAGTGGATCTTAATAGGCTAGGATATAAAGATGAGTCATTTATTCTAGCATCACAAGCTCAACAAGTATTATATGTTAGTGACCTAGCTGATATGAAATGGTCCATTGTTCTTTTAACTAACAAATAATTGTCAATAATATTGATGACCAAGAATATGAAGATATTGATGAAGATGATCCTTTTTTGGGACATATCAGTAGCGTGAGATTGGACCAACTATGGATTATGATTTATATACAAGAGATTATCACGATTTAGGGTCAGTCACGTGAGAGCGGACCAACTACGGATGATGATTTATATAGAAGAGATGATCAGGATGAAGGGCTTTGGGTAAATCAATATGCCCCTCTAGACAAGGATAACCCTAAAAGACAAAAACAATCAAAGAAAAGGAAAAAATAGATACAAATAGTTATAGCTTAATTTTGATTGTTTGTAATTTGTATAATATTGTTTATTTGTAATTTGTGTAATTTTTTATTTGTAATTATGTACTCTGTAAAAACATAATTCGCATGATATTCATTGTTTGTATTTTGTTTTGTATTGATGTTTAATAAAACAAATTTCTGACTTGTATTAATGTGTATGTGTTGTTCAGAATGTATAAATATTTGTGTTGTTGAGAATGTTTGTTCTGCTAATAAATGTATATGCAGGTATTAATTTATACAAATCAACAGCGAATTTCTAGGGGAAGTTCTGGCATGCGTTGTTGTAAAGGATAACTACAAGAGCGTTTTTTATAGTAAACGTTATTGTACATTAATAATACAACAGCGCTATGCGTGTGATGCACTGTTGTATTAAGGTGTTGTTTGAGAAAATTTATGAATAATACAATATCGTTTTTCTATTATTGCGCTGTTAAATATATGAACTTCAATAGCGCAACAATAAGCGTTATTAATAAGACCTATAAAATGTGTTGTTTATGTAAGACCTATATGACAGGGCTTTGTGGACAACGCGTTGTTGTATTGATACACTATATGACAATGTTTTTTGTGTGTTGCGTTGTGGTATATAATCAATACAACAACATTTGGGATACGCTCTTTATGATAATCATATACTACTGCAGTCAAACAGAAAGCGCATGAAAGCATTGTCATACATCTAAAAAGGTGTTGTTGAACGGCAACTCTGGCATAGAGAGGAAGGGGATCTTCTCCTTCTCATTAAACTTCCAGGAAGGGTAGTCATACAAGAAGGGCAGTCACACCAACAGCCCTATCACTTTTTAATATATAGTTGTATCATCACTTTAGACATAGAAGTGTCACCTCCTATCTTTATGTGTATATGACCATGCTAGTAATGAGACAATCATTGTTATGATGGTAGTCATAATTGTTATAAATCTCTAATATTTTTCCCTTTCACTTTTGTACTTCTTTTCATAAGATTTCTCATTATATCAATCCCAGGTTAATACTATGTCAATTGTTTGTACGTGCTTCTATGTTTCTGGTGAATGAGATTTTTGTCACTCTGATCACTTTTCTTATTTGATTAATGGAGAACAAAGATTTTGTATGTATTATTTAAATTTTTACCATAAATAATCTCTGAGGGCTTGTTAATTTTTGGCCAATGTTCTATTGTCCATTAGTTTAATAATTATGTAATGGAGGCCTGTATACTTCCGGTGTTGTGGTTAACATGGTAGTATCTATGCTATATAGTTGGTTTATGCGGACAGTATTTTGTTTGTAGCATATAGGCTATTGTGCCTTTGTTGATGATGACCATGCACTTGATGAGGCACTTTGATAGTCTGTGGGTGTAAACACTCAAAACTTGTTACTCTCTCATAAAATAGCCCCCAAGCACACTTGGACACTATCTAAATGACACTGGAGTTAGTTATCTTGGTTGAGGAAGTGTGAAAATGACACTGGAATTTTGTAACATGGATTATATGATAACTTTTGCAACTCCTTGCTTGTAGAATTTGTTTTAATTGATTCTTGAACAATTTTACAGTTAAAAAGATGAGTTTTGCTTTATTGACTTATCATTATTTTATATAACAACACCTATCTTAGAGGTTATTGATGATACATGTACACATCTAATGTTAAAATGACAAATAATAAGAAAAAACTTAATGTTAAGAAGACAATTAAAATAAGACGGATGAAGTATACTGTAAGAGAATCGGAGTGGATGTGCTACCAATTGCCTACTTATTTGATAGAGAATGTAACAATATATGAAAAGGGGAATTGAATAGTTTAAGGTCTAGAGGATCAACACTGAACGTGAAAAACAAGTTAAGTGACTGGTTTTGACCATAGATACCAGATTCGTTGGTTTGGCCGTAGAACTGCGAATCGGTTCATGAGTATTGATTTGTGGTGCTTTTATGACCCAAAATGCTCTGATTCATGTATTGATATCCAGTTCCAAGCGAACCACCATTAAAGATGTAATTTTCCTCATCTTTGAGCTTCAAACTGTGATCAACCGAATACGAACGAGAACCCATAAGAAAAAACAGAGAAAGGGGAGAAGATAAAAGAGGAGCCACCATAGAGAAAGACAAGTGAAGAAGAAGAAGGAAGAAGGAAATCGAAGATAAAGGCAAGAAGAAGATGATGGCTGGATAGATAACGGTTGAATGAAATTAGGTTTTGCTAGTATTGGGTATTAGGGTATTGGACTTACTTAGATAACCCAAAATAGTTTAATGGACTCAATTTAAATAAAAGTATTTCTTTAAAAAAATATTGAATTATTTTTTTCTAAAAATTAAAATTGACTCATTCATTTAGTTTTCATTGATAAAAAAATTCACTAAACTGAAAATAACTAAATTATTAAATCATATTAGATTATAAATGATCCAAATTAAATCAACAAAAAATAAAATTAAGTATTTTAAATAATATTATTAATTAATAGTCAACTATAATAATATAAATCTAAAGATCATATTGGACATATTAATGTTATATACCTATAATGTACTAATACTTTGATAGGGTAATGAACCGTGTACTTCATACCCGTATCATAGAGAACTGTGTATTATGTGAATATGGTCTAGAAAATCAATCAAGGTGCGGGGTAAGGGGTGGGAGTTCACAAGGTTTGGGTAAACTTCGGTTGGCAGAAATCTATGTTTAGGTAGGTTAGTGAGTAATGGTCCTTGTTCATTGAACAGTTCAATAGGAAGGAGATCTTCTCCTTCTCATTAAACTTTCAGGTACCATGGATAAATTCTAGGTCTAGTATGTAGGTATAGGGTAAAATGGTTTGTTTACTTCTTGTTTAAGTTCATATAAATGGAATAGTATATTCCAATCTATTCTAATTTGATAGATATTTTCAGACCGTCAACCATAAAAAATAGATTGGTCAAACTGTGAAAAGCTTGTATTTGGTAATTTGGAAAATAAGGCATCAACATTTATGATAAGTGTATGGTCTAGTGATGGTTATAAATATGGTAATGGTGATTGTGTTTGGTTTTAAATTTAGATTGGTTATGGGTTTAGTAATGATGTTGGTTGTGATGGAGCATAGACCATGTTATCTAGGCTATCAACTTGGGAACCCATAGCTACATGAGGAGATGGAGATCACTTATCCCAACTTAGTATTCTCAACCCTGTCCTGTCCAAAAATATCGTGTAACTTCATTTAAAAATTTCACCTTATTATGTTCTCATTCATGTGTTAAATTTCATTCCCTTGCTAAAATAAGACAGAGCATTACAAGGCAGTATATTATCGGGTGGGACAGGGACAAGTTTAGGTTCACCAAGTTGGATATGTAATCCTCATCACATTAGAAGAGGGGATTATCTTAGTAGTCAGTGGGAATTGAGCCTCTTTTTTAGATAGATAGTTGTTTTTCTGTCAGTGTTGGAACAAAATTACCAAGAACGAACTTTTAGCATAACAGTCGTGCTAACCCTTCCAAATGTGAGAGCAATGAAACTATTCATAGGTAGGATCTAAGAAAGATCTTGGCTAAAAATGTTGTTCAACAAGTCGTAAATACATTGAAATTTCATCACCTTAGAGAGCATGTTAGTGGACAATATTATTGATGCCTTCTCTATATTAATCACATACTCTATGAATTTTGAGATTAGGATGTGAGGGAGGTTGGTCTTTGTTTCCAACAAGAGGTTACAGATGCAGAAATTGCGAATGATCCAAATTTTGTCTTTCAAACCAAACCTTATGATGCACATTTTTTTAGAATTTAGTTAATAAATTTGGCTTCATCCTTAATTTCTGCCCCCGTTTAGGTAAGCTTCATTACAAATACAAAATAATGCCTCGAAAGCCAAGTTGCTATCACTTCAGAACCGTCGATTTCTTCTTTCAAATATTACACCATGAGCAGCCCTTCCTTGACACAGAATATGGCTTCACAAATAGATCTTGATGATACCACTATTTTCTTTCCATGTACCTCTCCATCTACTTTAGTTGAAAAACATGAGGGTTCTTCCCAAATTCCCTGATCAAGTTGGGAAACACAAACACTTTCTGCTCAAACAGGTCAATCCAGCTAGCCCGGAAATGCATTGGCTAACATCGATATTGTGTTCCTTCTCATAAAACTAACTCAAAGTGGTACTTACTCCAACGTCGAGTTTTCTTACATCATATGATGAAGAAGACACCATTGCAATTTTGGGGTTAATTTTTTTTGTTGAAAAGATGAAATCAAAGGGTTTTTATGTGTTTGAATAATTAAGTATCCTAGGGAGGGCATGGAATCTTATAGAAAATTTTCAAAGGTGAATAGTTTAATTTAAAAATTAAATTAAAGTGTGAGGGACATTTGACTGGATCAGATAAACGAATGGAATCTAGTATCATTCTTAATAAAATAAGAACATTTTTACTCTTTTTTTTATTGTGTCATTCTTATTTCTTGATTTCTATTCTTAAATAAGAACAATTCTTGGTTGTTCTTATCCAAGAGAAAGTGATGGGAAAGGTAAATATTCTGGGAAAAAGGTAGATATTGTAAGACCCAAATAAGAATAATAATGATGTTTGTCATTGTGGAAAAAAAAGTAAATATTATTTTTCTTTCATAGGAAGTTGTATTAAATTATAAAATAATGTATGAGATCCAAATAAGAATAAATATTTTGTTTACTGTTTTGATGCTCTTACTTGCTTCAATAACATTCTAGTCACAAGTATGATTCAATTTAATAATTGATGTTATTGGTAACTTTATTGGTAGTGTTGGAAGGTCTGAGTTGTACGGCTTGTTTTCCTATGGAATATGCAAGTTTGCAGTTCATGTATATAGATGAATGGCTTAATAGCTGGTTCTTAAATGGTTAGATAAATTTCTTGAGTTTGATATTTAAACATGGTTTAACAAGAGGCCTAAAAGATCCTTCCTTTTATTTGATTCAAAACTACTTAATAATTTGATTAACAATTTAATAATTGGTTTTATTGGTCATTTTGTGGACATGAAATAAAATTGGAAGAGTTCAATATATAAGCCAAAAATTAGAGGAATTTTATTGCATGAGGTAGTATTTACTATTTAGAGTGAGTATTTCCACTTCAAACCTCTTTTTTTAAAACTAATCGACGTTAGTTCAAGTGATATATGTTTGATTCCTCTTAAGCAAGGTTTTGGGTTTGAGTCTTGTGAATGGAAAAAATGTATGTTGGGAGAATTAGCCCCACGTACCTATAGATGTTCCCGACTCGGATAGAATTACCTCCGGTGCGATAATACATGTGGGAAACCAAACAAAACCTCTTTTTTGAAGAGTGACTAATAAAGCTTTATTTTCAGTATTATATAAGATGATTTCTTCTTGTACACAGACATTGAGAGTCTTATGAGGAAGAACTAAAGGTGATGTCTTAAAATGCAGCAGAAACAAGCAGTGTGGAAACAATAATTAATTTAGTCTCACGGAAGTAACATATTTTGCAAAAAATAAACCTAAGTACCTAACTAGAGGATAATTCACAATTAGTGAAAAGGTTGTTAGAAGACACATCTAAGACAGAATTCCTTGTAACAAAAGGTTCATTATGCTCTAAATGCAGTTCATTTTCCTATGGAAGCTAGAAAACATCAGTCACAAGGAAGATGACAAACAAACAAAGAAGCCCAAATTGGTTGGTCTCTGCTGCAATGGCCACGAATTTAATGGCAACCTTGTGGTGACCTTGTGGAAGACTGCAAGGTTTGGCTTATGGAGGTTTTGACTTCTAGAGAGAAATTGGTATGG
Source organism: Lupinus angustifolius (assembly GCF_001865875.1). Lineage (NCBI taxonomy): Eukaryota > Viridiplantae > Streptophyta > Magnoliopsida > Fabales > Fabaceae > Lupinus > Lupinus angustifolius. The sequence continues at coordinate 15,813,283 of NC_032013.1, read as the reverse complement.
AGAGAAATGAGTGAATGAGTTAGGTTTGGAGGGTTTGGGTGAGAGGATAAGAATTTTTTTAGTTTATTTCCTAAATGGACTACCCTTTTGGTCTGACGGCAACCACCCTGTTGATGCGACGACGATGAATGGGGGATGAATTTAGCGGTAGCCCCTTGGTGTTGCACTTGCAATGACCTTGTGGAACACTCCAACTTTTGGCTTAAGGAGGTTTTTGTTTCTAGAGAGAAATTGGCAAGAGAAATGGGTGAATGAGATAGGTTTGGAGGGTGGATGGAGATCACTTGTTCTAAGATGGTGTCCCCAATCCTGTCTCATATCCTTTATGTTTAAACATATGGATTTAATATTTTATTTTTATAAAACAAAATTAAAATAAAATGTTATTTTTATTTGTTGGCAAAGAATGATTGGATTGGGACACAGTGACAAGAACTCCAAGAGACAGAGGATCCAATTCCCGGATTGGGGTGAGAGGATAAGAAATTATTAGTTTATTTAAGAAAATAACCTTGGTAGAAAAATTAAGTTAAGTTGTGCAAAGAGGAACAATTTTGACCACTTTTGGCGTAAATATTGCTAACATATTCCTTCATAAAATGATGTAGTTAATTTTTTATTTATATTTTTTTTATGTGAAATTAGTTAATTTTATTTTATTTTTGTTGTTTTTGAGCTCACAAATAAATAGTAATAATGTATGCTAAAAGACTGAGTCAGAAAAAAGAAATATAATTCCTTAAAATTACCAACAAAGTGATAAATAATAAATAAATTAGAAAGATAAAACACAAATATGTGAAAGTGGGATGATTAAAAATATAATAGTGATTGTCAAATATAAGTTATATTTTGATGTTAATGATTTTCATTGAATTTTATAAACAAATATTATTATATTAAATTTAGTTTATATGGTACTTAAAAATATTAATTAATACTATTAAAAACAAATTATTTAGTTATGTAATTTGCAATTTAAAAATTAGATATTCTACATAATTATATATATAAATAATGAGGAGACATACGTTATTTACAATATAATATGTGTAAATGTGCATTTTAATTTTTCTCACTTTCCTTTAATTTTCAATAATATCAAACAATAAAATTATTATCTCATTTTCTACTACTTTTCTTTCCTTCAACTATCTTTTCTTCTACTTTATTTCCTACTACTTTCATTCCTAAACCAAACATAACCTTAATCTTTTATTGAGTTGTGTTTGAACAATGACTGTTTTATTACTTTCATTTATTTGCAACTAATTTGCAACTAGAGAGTGTGCAAGAGAAGTGGTTGAAAAGGTAGGCTTAGTTGAAGGTAGTTGTATCCCATATAATCTCGGCTTTAATATAGCAGAACCAATCATATTCTTTGAACATTCTGCAGAATTATAAGATTTGTGAGAAAAAATCAAGTGACGTTGCAGAGTGAGAACAAGTTTGTTAACAAAGATTAAATTCACACGAAAATGGGTTGGGGTAATAAGTTGGATTGTGCCAGAGAATGAAACAGATGCCCTTTTATCATTTGGAAATATAATGGTCATTGGAGGAATAATTTTTTTATCACTACAAATTTTAAATCAAATGTGAAGTTCATGTCAAAATAAATTTTCCTTGAAGACTGTTTAATTTCCCTTAAAAGAAAAGGAAATTTCTATCGTTAACACATTTTTTCTTGTCATGCATGTATGTAGATATGTCTTTGTTTGTGCATTTGCTTTTGCTAGGTCATTGTTATGGAAGTTTAGGACGGTAAATATTGATTAAACTTAAATATGAGTCAATTCAAACAATTTATTATATATGCAAAAGTTACTACAACTAATAAGATAATAATGACCCAAACAATAACTAAGAAGATAAAGCTTAAGGAACTTTAAGCTTGTCACAAATAATTCATTTAAAATGAAATTAACAAACTAATTATATGGTTCCATAATATTATTAGAAAATGTGTTGTAAGTGTAAAATCTATAAGTGTAATCAATACAGAATGATCGTCACCTATGAGAAAATAATTAACTAGTGGCATAATGCATCATTGGAGAAAATGCACTATTGGAAATGTCGTCGGTGAAAAGAGAAATCATTAGTATATTCACCATTGGAATAATTGTCGATGAGAAAAGAAACCATCACTAACATAATTCCTAACTAAGAAAAAAAAGGCATCACCAGAGTGATATATAATCCCTATTGGAATAATCTTTGATGGCAAAAGAAGTTACACGACATAATTCACCAATGTCAGAAAAAGACACCACCAGAATGTTCATCAGTATGAAGATTACCATATATAAATAATGGAAGACAATGAATTGTTATATTGGAGTATATTGATGTTCGTTTATTTGGATAGTTATCGCATGTAATATGAAATTATGAGGTTGAGACAAAAATAAATGAATAATGATGAGAATGTGACACGATAAAGGAAAATGAATGACTTGAGTTCTGAATTTTTGGCACCTCAATAGCGTAATAGTGACTGAAGAGGACACAAGGAGGAAACTGTTTTGATACCATGTAGAAATTTAAGATTATAAAGATTGGTCAAACTCAAATATGAGATGGATCAAACAACTTATTATATAGACAAAAAATGTTACATACGATATGATAATAATAATGACCCAAACAATAACTCTAAGAAAATAAATATAAACTATAGATAAATTCAAATAAAATTAAATAACTAAATTCTATATATGATAATACTCTGTCAATCTAAATATATTTAACATTTTTATACCTCTGTAATTCTGTTGTGTTTATTTTAAAATATTTCATTGGAATTGTTAAGCAAAAAAATCGTTGTTGATATGGTAGTTGAGTCAATATTGTAAGTACTTTGCAGATTGTTTTGGTTCCAATTTAAATGCATTATAATGCATTGTAATGCATTATAGTTTAGTTAGGATGTTGTACCATTGGGCTGTTTCTTTTTTCATGTGGCCGTCTTGATTCTCTAGAATTTTGGTTTTGATGGCAAAGTGGTGCTCAACAAAGCTTGTTTCATGGCATGAGACTAACTCTGAGCGAATGTTGATGATTACAAAAGAGTAGATTAGTGTGAATACATATTATTTGCTTTAATTGTTGGACAAATATATGTAGTATTTTAAATTGTGGTTACAGTTGAGGTAATGGTTGTTGTTACTATGATTGTAGTCATTGTGATCATTGCAATGTAGATTGAGATCATTGCAGCATGAATTATTCTGTGAATGAAAAAATATTTTCAAATCTATTGCAGCCTGATGCGGTCCTGTGCGGCCTAATGCAGTTCGATGCGGCATGATGTGGTCCGCACGGTTGCATTACGGTCCAATGTGGTCGCATCATTGTGATTCGGAGTCACACCGCAATTACGTTGTGATACGATTGTGACAATCACAACAACCATAATATTGTGGCTGCATCAGCTAATGTTGTTCACAATTTAAATCATTGGCTGCATGTATCAACAAAAACTCAGGACTTTACTGGCGCATGACCATTTTAATTTGAAAATTCTAACAAGATGGAATTAGAACAAGAATAGCATTTGAGGCTCATCCTCGTAAATATGATCGATGTTTTTGATTAGTATGGTTTAGGGTTTAGGGACCTGTACTCCTAGCTGAATTGCTAATGTGGTAAGTTTGTTCATGTTGAGACTTCGAGTGTGAAACAAAAAAGAGAAATTTAATGATATAAAGGGAACGGTAAGAGTATTTATAAATAAGAGATATGCAATATGTTGTGGTTGGGGAAAATACATATTACATGACAACTGCTAGCGCTAGTTATGTGGTTCCATCCGCTTGGACAGGATTGAGCTTGTTTTGGAATCACATATCAACTATTGACCCATAAATAATAAAAAATGATATGGTAGATGATACTTTAATAGTGTGAAAATTTTATACAAAGATGACAATTTTACATTTTCTCCTCTAACACTACCATTTAAACTTTATATTTATTTCCATCTCTTTCATTCTTTATCACATTATTAATTATATTTTATTTGTTTCTTTACATATATTTCTTTCTTACATCACTTACACCTAAAAAACGTAACCAAGGTTTAACCTTTTTCAACTTTCCAATATAACTGCTTATCTATTAAACTTAATTTCTAATAACGGATTGAAGATGATTATATAATACAAATGGCCCAATTGTTGACAAAAGCCTCATCGACATTGCATCGGGGCCCATTTTAGGGTAACAATGATACAAATTATTACTTTTGTTTATCTATTAAAATATGTGGTGAACAAGTTAAGGTAAGATTTAATTAAGTATATGTAAATCTTAACCAATTAAGTAACGAATGAGACACGAATAAATCGTCATTTTGATCCCAAAGATTTATACTACGGGTCAATTTGGTCACCAAGTTTACAAAAATATTAATTTAATCTTTAACTTTTGCATATCAAAACTCAATTTAATCTTTGACAAAAACATTATAAAGACCAAATTAACAGACATTTTTTTAAAATTAGGAACTACATTTTCATTTTTATTTAATATTAAGAACCATATGCACCTCTCTACTACGTATAAAATCAAAACATGGCCAATTATCATCATGGTGTAATTTTAAGTTTCTTATTTTTTCCTTAACATTTTTTAATTTCTACCAAAAAATCATATATTCATAGGTAACTAACACCAAAATATTAATTGCAAGTTGAAACCTCCCCTCTCACCTTAATTGGACATTCTAATAAAACAAAAAAATTATAATTTAAAGTATTCTCAATAAAAATAATTATAATATAAGATACGTCAAATACAAAAAAAAAAAAAGACATTCTAATTATATAAAGAAAATATATAAAAATTGAATATTTAGTTGTATAAAATAAAAATATGGTCGACAAACCTCAAGTGAATGTGGATATACTAGTTTCATAGAGTATCAATCTTAGTGAACAAATTGAAGTATCACTCATTAAATAAGGATTCATCTTTTCCTCCTTAACTTAAGTTAAATATAAGAGTGTAATATCAATGTATTATCAATGTAAATATTTATATACATTCAGTATATTGATTATTTATTTGTATTACATTTGAGAGAAAAATGTATACAGTGATATGATAATGTATGAATTTTATATATTTTTATTGCATCATCCACTATTCACGTTTATCATCATTTACTCCTCAAAAAAGTAAATAATACAAATGAACGATAGATGGTGTACTGACTATGTATAAATCTTTATACTGACAGTGTATGGATTTTAAACACTTGCTTTTTTGAAGAGTCAATAATAATTAAACATAAATGATAAATAATATAGTAATAATGTATAAAACTCATACACTATTAATAGACACATTTTTCTTCTAAATATAAATTAATGTCACCTGTTAATATTCATTTAAACTACAACAAGTTACTCTCTTCAATATTCTTATCAATTTCCCCACACTCAATAATAGGGACAGGCTCATGAGTTGTAGAATGTGAGAGTGACATAAATGGGAGTAACATAGAATTTGACGTACACAACTTCCCAAATTATAAGGATAAATATGTTATTGTAAGTGTGAGAAAGATATAAATGTTATTTCATTTTATTTTATGTCTTGTTTTATACGATACTTCCCTCTTCATTATTAGAGAGGGGTCTGACTCCAAGTGAGTTGAGATCTTCTTTATTACTCGAGAGAGAAATACTCTTTTTACACTTAACTTGAATGATAAAAATGTTATTATAAGTATAAGTAGAAGGATATAAATGTCATTTCATTTTGTTTTTTATCTTGTTTTACACAATATTTCCCTCTCCGTTATTGTAGAGAAGTCTAGCTCCAAGTGAATTGGGATTCTCTCCATTACTAGAGAAAGAAGCACTCCTTTTATACTTAATTTAAATGATAAAAATGTCATTTTAAATGTAAGTAGAATGATATAAATGTCATTTCATTTTATTTTTTGTCTTATTTTAAACAATATTTCCCTCTCTAGGAAGTCTTGTTCCAAGTGAGTTGAGATCCTCTCTATTACTATAAAGAGAAATAATTTTTTTTACACTCAATTTGAAAATTAAAAATGTCATTAGAAGTTTAAGTAAAAGTATATAAATGTCATTTTTTATTATTTATTGTATTGTTTTAACATCATTTCCCTCTCCATTACTATAGAGGAGTCTGACTTTAAGTGAGTTGGGCTCCTCCCCATTATTGGAGAGAGAAATATTTTTTTATACTTAATTTGAAGGATAAAAATATCATTACAAATGTAAGTAGAAAAAATATAAATGTCATTTCATTTTGATTTTTATCTTGTTTTACATATCACTTCTGAGGAGTCTATCTCATTACAAGTGAAGACATAAGCCAAAGCTTGCAAGCTCATTATACTGGTGAGCTGGAGGGAGTTGTGGAACATGCATAAATTGAGATTGTATTATTAAAATAAAATTACAAAGGAGTTAGTTTATAAAAAATCATTTAATAATAAGTAACTACCAATACATTAATCACTTTTTTCATTTTATATTGAATATTGGAACAAAGATAAAAAAAAAATCTGTGTATATGAATTTTTGTGTATAGGAATTTAATAAGTCACAAATACGTATTCGAACTAGTACTCAAAGATTATGAATGTAAGTCAAAATAATTTTTATCATGGGTCATATAAAATGTTAAAAATGACCATTTTACCCACATCTGATATTTAAAAGAATCATTATTACGTATTAAATGACAACTAAAATGGGTGAATTAGTTGTTGGGAGAAAGACCGATTTTTCTGCTTAAGTGTTTGTGCAGCGGATTGTTGATGCAGAAATCAACCAAATAAAGCAATAATAAAATCATAAGAATAAAAAGAAGAAGAATAGTACACAAAGAATTTTATACTGGTTCATCTTCTTCTCCATCGAAGGTTACATTCAGTACTTTTGCCACACAAGAGATGTTTCCACTAAATAATTTGAGTTGAAATTACAAATTCTCTCTCCGAGACCTTTGAAAAACAATATTTCCAAGTGAACTCTTTCCCCCTTCTCAACACATCCTTGTGATGAAAAGTTTACAACACAATGAAGAATGTATCAATGGCAAGATTGCCTTTACAAGTTTTGACAAAGCTATAACTTGCAATCTTTTTTCTCACAATATATACTTAGTAAACAACGCTCTTATATGTTTGAAAGTTTAGAATATAAGCACTTAAAGCAACTTCAGAAAATCTGAACGTTTGGGAACAAAGTTGTAAAATAGTGAAGAAAATTGTTTCACTAAGTTTAGAGAGTTTCGTGTTTGATTGTTGTTATGAATTGAATTTCTTAATGCCTTTAAATAGACTTCCAATCAGCGAAGGTAACCTTCTATGAAGAGAAGACACGATTGGAATGAAACACATTCACTTTGGATGAAAGCTATTCATTCAAATTTGAAAATCTAGTTTCCAACAACTATGGGTAATTAATTGTCACGACTATGTAATCAATTGCCAAAAAATTTCTATCCAAAGTGTGATCGATTAATACATAGTAATAATCGTTTACTTAGTGTCAGTTATAGTTTGTAACTATTTTCTTAATTAGATAACCTGTTTACCAACTGCCACACAGTTCAGATAACATGTTACCAAGATGCAGTAACATGTTACTTAGGTCAAGTAACTCATTACTTAGTATTATTAACATTTTATCAAGACTTATTCAATTCTTTTAAAAATAGTTTTGATTCTTTTGAGCATTGCTACTAATATATAAAATGAGAATAAGGTTAGAAGTACCTATTGAAGACTTTAATCTATAATTTCTTGAAGCTTCAATCTTCTATGTCTTCGTAGTTTTCTTCTTTTTATGATATGGTGTCTTCATCAAAACCGTGTCAAGGTCAGGAGCAAGATTTTCTTCACAATTTTAAGTTTTTAGAAACCAAATTAATACATTTAAAAAATTTGACAGACCAAAATATGTCTTTACTCTGTAACTTAGGAAGAAAATATTATATACTAGAAATGTAACAATTTTTAGCGCATTATCCTTGATTCATGTTTAACTAAAATATGAGTAATATATATGAATCAATAAATTTTATACTGATATTAACTATATATTATTTTACATTTTTATTTTTAATTTATTTAGATTGAGATGAAATGTAATCTCATTCAATTTTCACCATCGCTTTGAATATCCATAGTGATTGTTCTTAACATAATAAGAACATTTTTACATATTTTCCAGTATGACATTCTTATTTCTTGAGTTTTGTTCTTAAATAAGAATAGTTCTTGGTGAGGAGATTTGAAATTTATGTGTTGTGATATACTTTATTTATATTATATATTTTATTTATCTTTTAATTTACTATGTTGTAATTTCTGTTATATTTTGAAATTATCTTTAATGTATTTTAATTAATACAATATTTTGTTTTACTTATTTGGGTTCATGTAATTTATTTTTATAAATTAAAATAACTATATTTTTAGTTATAATTTATTTTTAATAAATTATAGCTATTTTTAATTTATTAATTAATAAATAAGGAATTATTTATTAATTACTTATTTATTGTAAAATATAAAAGTGTGGGTAAGTTGTATGAGTTAAATAAGAATAATAATGATAATTGTCATTGTGAAAAAAATTAGATATTATTCTTATTTATAAAAATATTATAATAAATTATAAAATAATATGTAAGAGCTAATGAAGAATAAATTTTTGTTTACTATAGAGAAGCTGGCTCAATTGAATCATCAATTACCTTCCCCGTTCCTGGTGGGTTCAACTTAACCATAATCTCCTGTTCCACAGACCACAGTACTCTTAAATCTCAACCGCTGACCATCTCTCATTATATTTCAAATAAATCAATAGTTATTTTTACAATACAAAATTACAGATATGAAGCTGCGTACACTAGATCACAACCACGGATATTTTGGCATCTCCTCTGTGACATCAATTAATAATAATATTAAAAATTTTCCAACACTGCTACATGCCATGGCCACCTCTGCAGAAATCTGAGAAAGAAACGAAAGAGAGTGGCACAGAACCCAACATTTTCATTAGAAAACAGAAACATAGCTGAGAATATAAGGCAGACAAGCTTTGTCTAAAATTCTCACCCTTCACTTGCATAACCAAAACCAAAACAAATGAAAGAAAACTTCACACTTCTTTAGTCTAGTAGAAAATAGAGATACTCACAAGAGATATCAAAGTTCATTCATATAATTATGAATTGAATATGATACCCTCAAAAGAAAAAAGAACATAAAATAATAAAAATGGAAAATTTTCTCAACCCCATCTTCCCAACTTCCCAAGTTCCAAACCATTACCAGCTTTGAAGTTTGAGCTCAAACTCCAACATTCTCCATTTACATAGAGAAACACACAAACACAAAGTCTTTAGATTTTTTTAGAGAGAGAGAAAGATAGTTGGTGTTTGAGGTGTAAGTGTAACTGTTTGTGGGGATTGTTTTTCTTGAGAAAAGTACTCTAACTTTGTATTTCATAAAATGAATAATTGGTTAGGGTTCCCTTTTACACCTCACTTGAGGATTGATGAAGATTTTGGGAGAGAAAACCAAGACCATGGAGGAGGAGGATCATATCATCCTCATCATCACTTATCTGTTATGCCTTTGCACTCTGATGGTTCTCTTTGTGTTGCTGACTCATTTGGGCACCATTCAGCTCCACCTCAAGGTACTACTGCATGTCACATTAGAAAAAGGATCTCCTGCTCCAAGCCGAATTTTTTTTTATACATTCATTATTTTTTCTATCTTTATTTTGTTGTCATTAGTAGAGACATGATTTGGGATAACATATCTTTATTTGTCTCATTGGAGATATTTTCTTTACTTATTTGGTTGATTCTAAATCTCATATTCTCATCATCTTGAAATGTTTCACTAGTTTGAGAGGTATTTGTTATTGCATGTTAGCAAAAACAAATTCTTGGGCATCTTTGTCTTATAAAGTTTGTTATTTTACTATAAAATCTGTACCTCTAGTGATCTTCTTTTAATTAGCAATAAAATTTGTTTAAGAGTTTTGGGTTTTTGTTGTTGTTGCTTTTATAGAGTGGAGATATGATAATGCAATAGGTGGAGGTAATTCAAGTGAAGAAGGTCCAAAGCTTGAAGACTTCTTGGGTTGCTACTCAAACTCCCCTCTTGCTGAAACCAAAGTCTTTTGCCAACAAGGCACTACAGACCAACATGACCGAAACCGAAACCAAAACCAAAACCAAAACATTTCAAAAATTAATGTTAATATGACACCAAGCTTTAGCACCAACAACAATACTGAGATTGAAACTAGGGAGAATAATAACCTCACAAACCATTCTTCTATGATCCAATCTTTTCATGCATATAATGATAGTAGAACACATGCCTTAATCCCCAACAACAATGGCATGTACAAGTCATGGTCGCAACAAACTCAGTTTTCTGATGCAACAAAACAACCTTCAGCTGAGGCAAATGGGTGTAACTTCCAGTCTTTGAATTTGACTATGAGTCCCACTATTCAAAATAAGGTGGGTGCAATTTCACCTTTGCAAGCTGATGATGATACTCGAAAACGTTCCATAGCCAAAGCTCAAGCTAGGGAACCTGTGCCTCGCAAATCTATTGATACATTTGGTCAGAGAACTTCCCAATACCGTGGTGTGACAAGGTAAGATAATGAAAATGTTTTTTTGTAGGAAAATGTGTATGTTACTATTTTTTGTGAATAAGATTAGAAAACATAACTTCCTTTATTTCATTCCTTAAATTCTTCACCCTGATCATTATACTATCCTTTGTCACCAGACCAATTTTGATTCCCTAGTGGAAACCTTGTTAATTAGAAAGAGTGTAATGTCTATGTACATTCGGTGTAAAATACATTTTATGCATTTATTTAAAAGTCAATGATAATTAAATATGAATTTGGATAATGTTAGAGGTGTAAAAAACTCTTATTTTTTCTCTTCAAGAAAATAAAATCTTAACTTATATATTTGCTGAATTTTGTTCTTTTTATTTTTGGGTTCATGAATTTTGTTAGGCATAGATGGACTGGGAGATATGAGGCTCATTTGTGGGATAATAGCTGCAGAAAGGAAGGGCAAACAAGGAAAGGAAGACAAGGTGAGAAAAAAAGCAAATTTTTTTGTACTTTTTATGATTTATTGTCATTTCTCATTGACTAAAGAAAAGCAAGTTTTGGAAGCATTTTCATGAACTGAACAAGTCCTTTTAGCTTTAACCATTTAAATTATTATTTTTTTCCTTTCTTTTTCTACTCCCCCCTCTTGATTTGAGAAAGAATATATATTAACGGTTTGTTTCATGCATTGCTTGGATTCTTTCTCCTTTCATGGCTTCTGCTTCTTTCAAATCTTCACAGTTTACCTTGGTAAGTGACTCTCACATGCATTGCTGTTTAAAAAAGCAACAATAACTGGTTATATATGCTACTAGAATATGAAGCATTGGAAGGTGTGCATGGTTTTTCAGAATAATTGGTTCCTTTTGCCAAATAATATTTATATATTATTGCTAGGTGGTTATGACAAGGAAGAAAAAGCAGCAAAGGCGTATGACTTAGCTGCACTCAAGTATTGGGGTCCAACAACTCACATAAATTTCCCTGTAAGGTTTCTCCAATACTAGACTAGGAACACTACAAAAAAGAAGGGGAAAAAGAGAGCAAATTAAATTATATACAAAAGTCAAATCTATTTTCTATATTTAAGCTATTTAGCTTGAACCATTATGTGCTACCTTTGATCTGTCCTGCTTTTTAAATATTTAGTTAAGCACTTATGAGAAAGAACATGAAGAGATGAAGCACATGAGCAGGCAAGAATTTGTGGCTAATTTAAGAAGGTATCATTAATTTTTTGAGTGAATACTCACTTTAATTTTTAAGAATTTTTGTGTTTATCAATTTAATCCCAGAGAAATTTTTTAATCAAAATTAGTACTCAATGATCGCGAATGTAAGTCAAAATAGTTCCTAACCGGTGTCATAAAACAGACTAAAAATGGTTAATTTGAACAACATTTATTACATTCTCTTATTTATTTTTTCCCTTTCTTTTTCACCTCTATAATTCAATATTAAGGAAATGTACTTTTTGTTTCTCTTGTTCAGGAAGAGCAGTGGATTTTCAAGAGGGGCCTCTGTCTATAGAGGAGTAACAAGGTATGGCCAAAAAAGTGATTGTCCTAAACATTTAAAACTTTAGTAAAATTTTCCATGAATTATTTACTGCAATTTCAGCTTTTAAATAAACATGGCCAATTATTGGCAAACATTTATCTTTTCCCTCTTGTATTATTTCAGACACCATCAACATGGAAGGTGGCAGGCTCGGATCGGAAGGGTTGCTGGAAACAAGGACTTGTATCTTGGTACATTCAGTGAGTTTCTCACCCCTTACCTATGTCTAAAGCTTCCTTTTCCCCCTTTAAGTTGAGTATTTCCACCTTTTGTAATGTATGATAGTGATATATGATAAAATGTAATTTGCACTCTGTTATATTTTATCAGCATTTGCACACAAATTTTTGCAAAGTTGATCAGGGTATAAATGAACTAAGGTGTATTATATAGTGATTGGAGATGTTAATGTTATCAATATATACTATATAATTGTAAACTTATCACATAAGTATATAACAACCTGGTTGCAAAACCATATGTGATTTGCATATTTGATTTTTAAATCAGTTTTCACAGTTTCTGATTTTAATTCCATAGGCCATTCTAATTAGTTAACCATAACATGCTACAGGTACACAAGAAGAAGCTGCTGAAGCATATGATATAGCAGCAATCAAGTTCAGGGGAACAACTGCTGTGACCAACTTTGACATTAGTAGGTATGATGTAAAGAGAATTTGCTCAAGCTCAACTCTAATTGCGGGTGACCTTGCGAAACGGTCTCCAGAAGACTCAGCTCCCGCTGCGGCTGACTCCGAGGACTTTAATTCATCGACATCTTCTCAGCCAACTCCTTTGGCTATAACCGAGAGTGAACGCTCCGAGGAATTGTCAAGCATGGTGTTGAATGCCAACTGTGATGAGCAGGCAGTGACCGAGAGTGGAAACGCCAACAATGTATCTGAATCATCGCAAGAGTTTTTACCAAGCAACAAGAATGAGTTGAACCCTCAAAGTCCTAAGTCTTCTGTGGGATTGCCCAATGAGTTTGGGGTGAGTGGAGCAGATTATGGACATGGGTACTTCACACTACAAGGACCAAAATATGATGATGATGATGGAAACAATGAAAATGACCACATGAACAACAACCGTATTGAAAATTTGGGGTTGGTTAATCAAGTTCCTATGTTTGCTTTGTGGAATGAATGAGATGAAATGTTGAGATTAAAGAAATTAGCATATGAAAACTAAGATTTGATGGCAGAATTATTTAATGGCCATTGTAATTGGTATGGTAGTTTGCTTTATGTTGAAAGATAGGGATCCAATAAGTGTTTGATTCCGTTTGGGTTTAGTAGCTATGTTATTGTACTATAACATGATTTCAAGTCTTCTCTATAGTACCTGAGAATACCTTATTGGAATATAAGGAGAATGAGATTTTTCTGAGTTTAATTTTTTATTAAAAAATAACTTAAAATCATATTTATTGAAAATTTATTTGTACGGTGTGTCGAAACCTTTTAAAGTATATTCATTCACAATTATTCTTTGAAGAAAAAAAGGGTGCATTCCATTCCCACCCTTGGATTGGTACTTCTTCCTTGACTACAAGGGAAATTGTCAAGCCTGAATATTAGAAAATTGATTCAGTTTGTGACGCAAATAAAACAAGACAATTGAAAATGGGGAATGAAAAGAGACACGTGTCTTATCCCGTACAGAAAAAACAAAACAGACTGCAGAGGCATTATCCTACTTAGCAGGTTAGCATCATAAGGTTACTTTCTGAGAATTTCTTTAGCCTGAATTGTTATCTTCTGAGAATTTTTTTAGCCTGAATTGTTATCTTCATTTCATATCTTTTATATTTAACATTATAAAAACATGCCTATTGTTGGACTCTTGTATTTGTCAATCCACTTTCCTATTATTTGTAATGTGTAATATATATATTATAAATGTCAAATATGTAAGTATTAGATGACAACTAGAGAGAGTGAATTAGTTGTCTCGTTTATTTGATCAATTTTTTTGCTATGAAATAGAGAATTTGTTGCGGCGGAAATAATGCAGAAAAATCACAAAGTAAAAACAGTAAAAGTAAGAGAGTAAAGAGAAGATAGAAAGTACTTAGAGATTTTATACTATTTCACCTTCATGTCCATCAAAGGCTATGTCCAGTACTCTTGCAGCACAAGAGATTTCTTTACATGATATTATGAGCTGCAATTACAATTTTCCTCACCGAGATTCCTTGTACGTCACACACTCACTAATACCTCTCACCCTTTGAAAACAATCTTTCCAAGTACACTATTCTCCATCTCACCACACCCTTTGATAAAAAGTTACAACAACTAATGAAGAAAACTTTCTAGGGCAATGGTTGCCTTACAAGATATAAAATTTCTATAACTTGCAATCCTTTTGTTCTTTCAACACTTAGTATACAATCCTCAAGATGTGTTTAAGTTTGAAAAACTTTAGAACAAACACTTTATGCAACTTCAGAAAATTATGAAAGTGTGAAAGTTGTATGATTTGTGTGAAAGATTGGATGATAATTAGTGTCACGAAATGTGTGTTCCTTGGCCTTTAAGTAGGCTTCAAACAAGTCAATATACTCTTATATGAAGATGAGACACGATTGGAATGAAACTCGTTCAGTTTGGATGAAAGCTGTTGAGTTCTGATTTGAAAATTTGGTTTAACAACTCTCTATAATCGGTTACTGAAGCATGTAACCGATTACCCAAACATCATGTCCAATTGAGTAATCTGTTACTGCTTATAGTAATCAGTTACACTATGTTGATTTTTGTTGGATAACTCAAGAGGAGAGTATGGTTGGAAGATGAAATAATTTTTTTTAACAATATCAACATGTGAATTTATGCAAGTTATGTGTTATACTTTGATTAAACCATATACCATGTCTTAACCTTCCATCTAGTGTCCTAAGATATAAAAGATGATTTTCAAACCTTGCATAATACACTATACAATAGTTAGCTGCCACTCATCAGAGTAGGTTGTCACATTCTACTTCACCCATTAACATTGTTTAGCCTTAAATACAAGTTGCTTAAAATAGATGTTTTGATATGACATGTGAACTAAGGTGTACGCTATACTTTTTAGTTACCTTGTTAACACTTTAAGAAGAATCATTTTGGATCTTGAAATCAAGTTTTAGGTGATCAATCTAAAACCACATTAAGATCTTCTTAAAGAATCAATATAATCAAAATAATAACTTGTATAATTGAAGAAGAAGATAAAAATACAAGAACTTACACCATAGTCCAACTTTTTGGAGCATTAGCCATCCATCAAAGATTAGATGCTTTTGGTTCCAAATAAGGGTGGCAATTGGATGAATATGGATTTGGATCATAATGGATGAATGAAAAGCCATCCACCAATCCATATAAATCCATAAAATGACATTTCTAAACTACCAAATCCATCCATATCCAATGGATTCTAATCACCCATTACATCCATATATCCATTTTAATGGATTGGATGGATGTATATCCAATCCATTTTTTTATTTGAATTAAAGCATTTTTTGGAAGGAAAAAAATCCTTTTAAAAATTATTATTTAATAAAACATTTTTAAAAATCAATTTGAAAAACATTTTTAAAAAGTATATTTTTTAAAAACACTATTTAAAGATTCTCAATATTTAAATTTACATGTGAAAGCTCTAAAAGACAACATTGTAGGTGAGGTCAGAAATATTGTATTGTACAATCATACATTTTTTCTTATGCTCAATCATGACACAAAATGTAATACCAATCCTTATCGAATCTTTTTGAAAGAATGCTTTGATAAAAATGATAATACTGTTGAATGAATCTTTTTGTTAGAAAGAATGTAATTTATATCACTGGTATCAAAATTGGTTCGTGTCCGCCGGTCCAACCGGTGAACTGGTCTTAATACTGCTATGATACAACATTTATACCGGCCTTGCAATTATACCGGTAAAAACTGGTTATACCTAGCTACTGGCCATGTTTCTTCATGGTGGAAGAACCTACCTTTCTTCATGTCGAAGCAACCTTTTTCTCATGGTTATTGTCCTAATTTTGGTTGGTTACTTGCACTTTTGGCATGATTCCTTTTTGAGTTATGCATTTTACTTGGCATACCTAGCTTGGGTTTCTTCAAGGTAAGTAAGGTACCTTTTTTCAAACATAAGCCATATTTTTGGTTACAAGCAAAGCACATAACATGCCATGTTTAGCTTGTTTGTTTTGAGCAATTCTTTTTGTGCTTGTGGTTTGTGATTTTGCATGAATTCTTGGCTATCTTTTGGATTAATTCTTTTTGATTCAATTTCCCACAAAATTCAAAGAAAACTTGGAGAAGAGGTGATCACAAATTAATTTATTCAAACCTACAAAATTTATCTAAAAAAGTGTTGAATTAAGTTGGTTTTCAAACGTTTGCATAAGATAAGTGTCCTAAAATGTATATGAAAATATTTTTGGCACTTACCAGTCGTTTTCAAGAAGTCGTGTCAAATCCAATGGACTAGCCTCTGAAGAAATTGGTTGCTTCCTTTGACACACATTGGTATGTTGTGTCTTGGTCTTTGATGAAGAAGCCATGAAATTGAAGTTTGAAATTTCTAGGTTTGAGGTTTTGAGAAATTTGGGGTTTTTTATTTAGTGTTCTAAACATGAAAATGATGGTTGTAATGTGTTTAGAATTGAAAATACGATAAAAATTGACTAAAAAATCACTCAAAATGGTTGAAAAAAATGAGGTTTTTCGAAGAGGAGGGGTCACCACGTTTTGGAGAGGGTTGAAGGAGAAATATGAAGTTTCTAAAAATGGGGAAATCACTTTAAATACTGCACAATGTAATTAGTTACTTAGGATAGAGTAATCGATTACATTAGTGAAAAATACCCAGTTTTTAGAAATTCAACTTAGTGTAATCGATTACTATCTAGTGTAATCGATTACAATTCCTTACTGTTTCATCCACTAATCGGTTACTCACCAGAGTAATCCGTTACGGTCCCTAGTTTTTGAAAACCCTCAGACATCTAATGTATGGTAATCAGTTACTCAAGTGTAGTAATCGATTACATACCCCAAAAATATGAAATTTAAGCAAGTTTAAGCACAAGTAGGCATAAGATAATCATAATGAAGCAAACATATAAGCATGTTAACACATTTAAGACAAGTTAGCTCCATGAAGTATGCCTAATTCACATATAATCTTTTAGAAAGGTTCTTTAGCTAAAAGTTTAGTAATGATGTCTGCTAGTTGGTCATGTGTATCAACAAATTCCAAGAGTACATCTTTCTATTGGACATGGTTCCTAAGGAAGTGATGTTTTATATCAATATGCTTGGTTCGGGAATGCATCACTGGATTCTTAGTCAGGTTATAACACTAGTATTGTCACATTTCAAGGGAATGCATCCTAATTCCAAGCCATAATCTCGTAAGTGTTGTTTAAACCACATCATTTGGGCACAAAAACTTCTTGCTGTTATGTATTCTGTCTCAGCAGTACTTAGAGCAGCACATGCTTGCTTTTTACAAGACCATGAGACTAGTGCATTTCCTAGAATATGATAAGTACCACTAGTACTTTCCCTCTCATTTTTGTATCCAGAAAAATCTGAATCCGAGTATCCCACCAAGTCACATACAATTCATTTTGGATACCATAATCCCAAAGCAGGTATGCCTTTTAAATATTTCATTATTCTCTTAACGGCAGTGAGATGTGACTCTTTGGATTTTGATTGATAACATGCACAAAGACATACACCACAAATGATATCTAGTCTACTTGCAGTAAGATAAAGTAGGCAGCCGATCATACCTTGATACTTTGAAATATTAATACATTTTCCTGCTTCATTAGTATCGATGTATGTTCTAGAACCCATAGGAGTGGCAATCGCTTTGCATTCATCCATCTCAAAGAGCTTTAGCAAATCCCTACAATATTTGGATTGAATAACAAATATGTCATCATTGAGTTGTTTGATTTGAAGTCCAAGGAAGTAGTTCGACTTTACCATCATGGACATCTCAAACTCTCCTTGCATCATCCTACCAAAATAACTACACAATATATCAGTAGTAGAACCGAAAATAATATCATCAATATATATTTGAACAAGTAGAGTATGATGATCTATTTTCTTAATAAATAGTATAGTGTAGACCTTTCCCTTTGTAGCCTTTATCAAGTAAAAAGCTTGTTAGATGATCATACTAGGCACATGGAGCTTGGTTTAAGCCATAAAGAGCTTTCTTAAATTTATATACATAAGAGGGATGTTTATAATCTTCGAAACCCGGAGGTTGTTTGAAATACATCTCTTCCCAAATATAACCATTTAGAAATGCGCTCTTTATGTTCATTTGATATAACTGAAAGTCCAAAGAGCATGCATATGCTAGCAATAATCTAATGGCTTCAAGTCTAGCAATCAGAGCAAAGGTTTCATCAAAGTCTAAACCTTCTTCATAGTTGTATCCTTGGGACGCAAGTCTTGCTCTATTTCTCACAATAATACCATTTTTGCCTGACTTATTTCAAAAGATCCAACGAGTTCCTATGACATGCCTATCATTGGGTCTACGGACAAGTTCCCAAACCTTGTTTCTCTCAAACTGGTTAAGTTCTTCTTACATAGCAAGAATCCAGTGCTCATCCTCGATTGCATCATCAATCTTGGATGGTTCAACTTGAGAAACAAAGGCCATGTTAAGACAATCGTCATTCAATTTAGGTTGAGTGGTAACGCCCTTACTTATGTCACCATTGATGTTGTCAATAGGATGATATCAATGAGTTCTTCATTCTTTAGGCAAATCAGAATGAATATGCTCTTCTTCTGATGGTAGATCATCATCTATTTTTAATTGCTTTATGTTGGTTGTTGTTTCAGTAATGAAATTTTTTCTTAGAGAAGAACTAGGTAAGTTATCATCATCAGAATTAGACTTATCCTCCATAATTGGATTAGTGTCATTAAAAGACACATGAATGGATTCTTCAATGGCTAATGTTCTCTGATTAAATATTCTAAAAGCTTTGCTTGTAAGAGAATAGCCAAGGAAAGTTCCTTCATAAGCTTTTGCATCAAACTTACCTAAGTTATCCTTACAATTATTAAGCACAAAGCATTTACAACCAAACTCATACAAGTGAGAAATATTTGGTTTTCTACCTTTGAAGAGTTCATATGGGGTTTTGTTAAGAATTTGTCTTATTAAAACTCGATTGGAATCATATCATGCCATACTGACTACATCATCCCTAAAGTACTTCGGGAGATTAGTCTCATTCAACATAGTATGAGCTAGTTCCTTCAAAGACCTATTCTTTCTCTCTACAAAATCATTTTGTTATGGTGTTCTAGGAGCAGAGTAATTGTGGTTGATACCAAGATCATCACAAAATTCCACAAAAGAAGCAATTTGAAATTCTCCCCCATGATCATTTCATATAGTAGCGATTTTCAAGGACTTCTCATTTTGTATTCTCTTAGCATATTTGCTAAAGGCATTAAACACCTCATTCTTGTGTACCAAGAATATAGTCCAATTGTATCTTGAAAAATCGTCTACTATACAAGAGCATAGTAGATACCACCATAAATTTTGGTCCGAGAGGGGCCAAATAAGTCCATGTGTAGCAACTGCGATGGTCTCTCGGAAGAAAAGATATGCTTTGGTTTGAAAGAAGTTTTTGTTTGCTTACCCTTTGAACAAACACTACATAGTTTGTCTTTCACAAACTTCATGTTTGGTAAGCCAACAACAAAATCTTTCTTAGTTAATTTATTCAAATTATCCATATGAATATGATCCATTCTCCTATGTCAAAGCCATCCATCATTATCTTTTATAGCTAAACACATATTGGGAAGAGAAGAATCATTTAAAGCCATCGTATAGATATTATTAATTCTCTTACTAACAAGTTTAGAGTTTTCGAATACCTTCCTTTCAATGAAGCACTTGTGGGGATAGAATGCCAGATGGAACCCCTTGTTACAAAGTTGACTTATACTTAGTAGGTTGTACTTGAGTCCTTCAACACATAGAACTCTTTCTATTGTAGTAGAAGGTGGCTTCCTGACTCTACCAACTCCAAGAATTCTTTGTTGTTGTCATCATATGTGATGTAGCCATTGTCCCTTGGATTAAGGATAAAGCATTTTCCTTTGTTGCACGTCATATGTTTTGAGCAACCGCTACCAAAAACCATAAATGACAGGCAGCTCCCAATCAATCTTACAAAATAGATTAAGTTATATTAGTACCTAATTTGATTTGGGTCCTAGATGGTTAGCACCTTTCTCTACCCATTTAAAATGTCCTAAGGGCACCCATATTTTCTAATCAAGCATATATATGTGTATGCCCAAAGTCCTTACAATAAGTGCATATGGGTTGATGCTTATGTATCCTTGTTTTAAGTTTATTTATTTCATGAGTATGGATACTTTGGTTTTGAAAAGATAATTTTGTAGAAACCTCTTTTTTCTTAGATGAAGAGGTTTTTGAAAAACCAAGATCTCTACGGTTGGTGGAGTGTCTCTACATTTTTAACATGCTATCCAAGTTCTTACTACTCTTGATTAGATTATTGAGTTCTAGACTCAAAGTAGAAATTTTGTTTTTAAGAGTAAAATATTTAGAACATGATGAAGAAGACGATCTATTTCTAAAAATGTCTAACTCAGATTTTTGTTTGACAATAGTTTTGAGAGTTTGACATATTCATTATGTAACTCATTAAAGGCATTTTGTAATTTAGAAATAGGTGGTTTATCTATAAGTTCAGATTCACTAACCTCCTCATCATTAGAATGATGAGACACCATTGAGGATAGATGAACTTGCTCTTCATTTTATGGTTCTGAAGTTGAACGCGTGTCATTGCCCTCCCATGCTATGTAAGAACGTCTTCCACTCTTCTTTTCTGATTTCCCTTTGAAGGGATTCTTCTTTAATGTAGGACAATCGATTTTCATGTGACCAGGTTTTCCACATTCAAAACAATTGAAGGTTTGGTTTGAAGTGGAAGCCTCATTGCTCTTAGTGAATCTTCTAGCTTGTCCAACCCTTGAACCTTTATTTTTATTGAGGAAATTGCTGAACTTTTTCACCAGCATGCTCATATCTTCCATGTCTTCCTTTTCTGACTCATCTCCAGAAGTTTCATATGCATATGTCTTTGCCTTGAGAGAAATATTATTCCTTTTCTTTTCTCGCTCTTCATGTTGGTCAAGTTGGCTTAACTCCAACTCATGTTCCTACAATTTTCAAAAGAGTGAAGCCATAGACATTTTTGATAGAATTTTCTTTTCAGAAATGGCTGTCACTTTGGGTTGCCATGTTCTTGCTAATGACCTTAGAATTTTCAAGTTCCGGTCACTATTTGACAGCATTTTGTGAAGTGCATTCAAGTAGTTTGTAAGGTTGGTTAATTTCTTTTGAAGATCAAATATATTTTCTCCTGGTTTCATGCGGACTCATACTCTTGGGAAAGAGTATTGAGTATAGATCACTTGAATTCTTCAGTCCCACATCTCCTTTGCGGATTTGTAATTTGACACTCTAAAAAATTCATATATTCTTAGGGTTGAAGTGAGGATATTTTTGGCTTTAAGGTCATATTGTACTTTCTTTTTATCCTCATCGTTCTAGATGAATTTTTGTTTAGTCTCCCTTACACCTTTGATCACAGTAAAGGGTTCATAAGGCCCTTCCTCAATCGCATTCCATATGTCAAGGTCCTGAGATTCTTTAAAGATTCTCATCCTTATTTTATAGAAATAGTAACATTCTCCAACAAAACTTGGAGGCCAATTGATGCTGGAACATTCTCCAAAAAAGGATCTAGAGGCCATCTAAGTCTTTTCGGAATAACATACCCAAACTAAGCTCTGGTGTCATTTGTAAGTATTAGATGACAACTAAGAGGAGGAGGTGAATTAGTTATATGGTTTATTTGGTCAATTTTTTCTTTTGAAAAAGACAGTTTGTTGCAGCGGAAATAATGCAGAAAAATCACCAAGTAAAAATAGTAAAAGTAAGAGAGTAAAGGAAAGAGAGAAAGTACTCCAAAGCTTTATACAACTTCATCTTCTTGTCCATCGATCGCTACATCCAGTACTCTTGCAATAAAAGATATTTATTTACTTGATATTATGAGTTGCAATTACAATTTCTCTCCCCGAGACTCCTTGTATATCATATACTCATAATACCTCTCACCCTTGGAAAACAATATTTCCAAGTACATTTTCCCTTTCTCACCACACCCTTGTGATGAAAAGTTTACAACAATGAGTAAGGAAAACTTTCTAGGGCAAGGATTGCCTTAGAAGATATAAAATTTCTATAACTTGCAATCATTTTGCTCTTTCAAAATTTAGCATACAGTTCTCAAGACGTGTTTAAGTTTGGAAAACTTTAGAGCAAGCACTTAATGCAACTTCATAAAATTCTGAAAGTTTGGAACAAAAGTTGCATGAAAAAGTGCAAAGAATTGTATATGAAATTTGTGTGATTTTAGTGAAAGATTGGATGATAATTGGTGTCACGAAATGGGCGTTCCTTGGCCTTTAAATAGGTTTCCGACTAGCCAACATACCCTTACAAGAAGCCAACAACTTAATCTATTTTGTAGAATGAAACCCATTCAATTTGGATGAAAGCTATTGAGTTTGAATTTGAAAATATGGTTTAACATCTCTCTATAGTCGTTTACTGAAGCATGTAATCGATTACCCATACATGTATCTGATTGAGTAATCGGTTACAACTTACAATAATCAGTTACATTATATTGATTTCTGTTGGGCGGTAAGTGCCAAAAATGCCTAAATTTCATACCCTTTTATGGCACTTATCCTTGGCAAAATTGAGAAAACTAACTTAATTCAACACTTTTTGGATGAAATATCACAATCTTGTATATATGCTTTGTGTATTTCTTTTCTACTTTATTTTGTAGGATTTAGGTAGAAAAGAGATGAAATATTCAAGTGCAAGCAAAGTGCTCAAAATAGGCCAAAATGATCCATACATTACATGCTTAAGCTTAGCGTGGCAAGCTGTGTGCTTAGCCTTAAGCATGACTCACCAAAACTTGGCCTATGTGGAAAGCATGAAGTCAAAATGAAAATGCTCACTAAGCCACTTAGCTTGGACCAAATGCACGTTCAGCGTGACCTGGACACCAACTTGGCACATTCAGAATACAAGTCTAACACGAGCCACCACACGCATGGCACACACTAAGTGCTCATTCAACAACTTAGTGTGGCATTAGGACCATTATTCAGATGCGAAAAGTCATTTTTCAATCTCATTTGTGCATGATTTAGTTGAATTTTTGACTCACTAATATTTATTGTATTTTCTTGTTTCATTATGTTGAATTATGTTTAAGTTATTACTTTGGCAATTTCAATTCTTGAGAAAGTGCTTAATGCGGTTTTAGCTTGATCACCTAAAACATGATTTCAAGATCCAAAATGCTTCTTTTTAAAGTCTTGACAAATGAACTAAAAAGTAGGAATACACCTTAGTTCATTTGCCAAATCAAATCATCCATTTTAAGCAACTTGTGATCAAGGATAATCAATGTTTATAGAGCCTGAATTAAGGCATGACAACTTATTTCGTCGAGTGGCAGTTTTCTGTTGATTAGTGTAGTTTGCAAGGTTTGAAAATCACTTTATCTCGGCGGGGGACTGGTGGATATTTTATGAACTGGTGTTTGGAAAAATCAAATTATAACATATAACTTTTATAAATATTTTTCATAGAAACATGTTAGAAAATATTTCTATCATTCAAACTAAATTTTCTCCTCAAGAATTTGTGCATATTAGTTTTTTATGTTTACTTGCTAGAATGTTAAAATTTCATAAACAAAACTAACCAAAAATATGTTCAATCTTTATTAGTAATATATCATGTTTATATTAAATATTCTATTAGACAATTCCTTATGGTTTGACATAACCATATATTATACTACAATTGAATCTTGAAAGAGATACAAATGTAAAATAGTAAAGTGTTATCAAATAAATTTTATTTGTTAACAAAGAAAGAAACCTTGAATCATTGTGAAATTTAATTCATAAATTGTATCTTTGTGAAAAGGAAACATACACAGTCATAATGAGTGATCTAACTAGTAACTTTTATTTTCAGTCATTTACTTTTCGCAAGTAACATTTACTTTATGTCATTTACATTTCCGCAAACGAACATTTACTTTATGTCATTTAAATTTTGCAACTAACAATTTATTGTTTTATTTATTCTTTACCAACCTTCCATAAGGAAGTAGTTTGGTTATTAAAAGGAAATGGAAATAAATACCACTCATTATCGCTTGTGTTAATTTTCTAAATTCAAGCTAGTAAACCGGTGTTGGAATTTATTCCACAAATCCGAGATGGTATGAAGTTGTTAATAATTAAATAAAGTCAAGTTTTTGATCAAATGGAATATTCTTGAAACCATTATGCCAGCGTTGGGAATTATTCCCAACAAAGCCGAGATGGCGAGCAAAGAATAAACCTATAGCTAAATAATTCGATCGAAAACTATCTCATGTTAAAAAACTCTTTGAACAAATTGGCGTCGCTGCCGGGGAATTGGTAAATAATAGAAATTAATATTTACTATGATATATTATTAATAATCTTGTATAAAAATATTTTTCACTTTTTGTATAAATTATTGTGAATTTGTAATTATAAATATTGTCTATTCTTAATCACTAACCTTCTTGTGGAAAAACAGAGACATTTCCTTTGGTGTATGCATTGTAGAAATAAACACATAGAGTTTTCTTTCGACCTAGAACTTGAAATTTTTTTACGAAAGAAAAAGAAAGCCCAGAGGAAAGCCTAGAGAAAATCAGAATCAATGGCCAATAATCAACAAACCACTAAAGGATCAAGGGCAGAAAACCAACCAACTACTGGTGGATTTGTCAGTTTCACGCCCAGAAATATGATAAGGACCGGAAGGCCATATGGTACCCAAAGGACTCCCAAAATGAAATATAGATTAGTACAACTTTTGTATACCAATCCATTTTCCATTCTGTAGCATGATGATCTATATAACCATCTAAAAAAAATTATGAGTTGCTCGGTACTGTTGGATTATCAGAAAGAAAAGAAGAAACTAGTTTTCCGAGGCTTTTTCCTTTAACTCTGATAGGGAAAGCTAAGGAATGGTTTCTAGATCTGCCTCCACATATTCAGAATGATTGGAACCTGGTGGAGGAAAAATTTATGAGCAGATACTTTCCGCAAGGAAAGTTTATGGATCTGAAGACAGCTATATCCACATTTGTTCAACCTACTGGGGAAAGTGTTTGCGAATCTTGGGATAGATTCAAATCTATGCTAAGAAAGTACCCAAATCATGGATTTGACGTGCAAACTCAATGAGAGGTGGAATTCTCGAATTGAGCTCAACAGATGCTATGTTGGCTCAACATAAATTGCTTCAACAACAGCTTGATGAAGTGAACCAAAAGCTTAATGATTTACCTAGACAACTACGAGAATCTTCAAAGAAGCAAGTTTATAAGTGTGACAATTGTGCTAACGATCATGAAGCAGACCATTGTCAAAATGAGGATGTCCACTTTGTAGGCAATTTTCCAAGACATAACTTTCAAAATAATTATGCTCAAGGGGGTAATAATCAATTTAAGGGGAATCAACCTTGGAGACAAGACAATCCTAAAAAACTGTCATCACAATTCTACCCGAGGAATAATTAGTATGAACACCCAACATAAGACAAAATGTTAAACTGGAGGACACACTCAATCAGTTCATGCAAATGATGATGTCTAACCAAAAAAACACTAATGAATCTCTGCGGAATATGAAAATTCAAATTGGGCAACTGGCCAAACAAATAGCTGAATATCATAAATCAACATTTTAAGCTAATACAAAAGTCAATTCGAGGGAGCACTACAATGCTGTGCTAAGGAGTGAACCAAGCTCATCTGAGTGGTAGAAAAAAGATGGTGAATTCTGGTTTTGTAGGTAACATGCGTCAAGCTATTGACGTTAAAATAGCACTTGCTAGAAGGCAACCCAGTACATTTTGAATATATAATATGTTTTCCCTTCATTTCTTACTTCTATATTTTATTTTATTTTTGAGAAAAAGAAGAACAATTCTTATCATCAAAGTAAAAAATTATTAATTTTTTAATTTTTTTTTGAGTTTTAAGGAAATAAATAAGAAATTTTCAAAAAGAATGGGAAGATATAAATAATTCAAGAATGGGATGTTGGGCCAAGTCAAAATCTTGCAAAAACTTAAAAAGGACCCACACCAAGGCCACGTCATGGCCAAGACTCAACCAAACTTGGTCAATCTTTGACCAAAGAACCACTGCCCAAGATGGGTGACCTGGTGCTTAGCACCTAGCTGACGCAAGCCATGTGGCCAAGGGGACAAAAATCCTCCCAAAGTAGGATTTCTCTTATTCTTTTATCTCTTGAATAAATCAACTTTTGACTATGAATTCCACTCCTTTTAAACTCCTCAAAGATCTGATTTTGAAAGCACCAAGTCATTTTCAAAATCTCTCAAACTCAAAAAGCTTTCATTTTCCCTAAAAGCTCTCAAGCTCTTCATCATCATGTAAGTATCTTCTTTCTCTTTACTTTTTCATACTTGTTTCTTCTTTTTAAAGGTTATTGTTTGGGAATATATATTTAATAACAAATGAAAATAGTTTTTAAGGAAACCCAACACAAAAAGTTTCAAAAAGTAATCATTTTTTAGTTCAAAACTAGTTGAGATGTGTATATGCTTTTTGTTGAATATGTTTGAACATGAATAGATGTATTTGTTCATGATAAAAACAAAAGAAAAATTTCTTAACATATCTCATGCTCACACATTCAAATGATAGAAATCTAGTTCATTGAAAAACATAAAAAACTTTCTATCATAGTGTTTTTGGTTGAAACACATATCTTTAACCCAACATGCCTATCAAAACTTTTATGAAAATAGATCGTGACGAAAAGGGAAGTTTTGGTTAATTAAAAATATTTTCAAAAAGGTTCAACCAAAAAAAATGAGATATGTTGGAAACATGAACAAAATTTCAAAGTCATGAATTTCTTTGCAATTTTTTTCCGAAAAGAACACTTTGAAATCTCATGTTGGCCGAATGGTATAGATGATTATTGACATAAAACTTGTTCAAAAATCACCCACAATGGAAACATCATTGAATACCCAAATTTGATTGACTATTTTTTTTAAACTTGTATACTCTTGAATAAGGCATCACATTTTTCCAAAAAAAAAACTTTGACAAACACCTAAGAAATTCGGCCATGAATGAAAATATTTAAATTAGGTTGTTTTCAAAGTAACAAATTGGAAGCAAAATTTTAAAACTAAGTTGCATGCTCTAAACAATTTGCTATCTTGATTTTAATGACTAACTCCGTGGTTTGGAAAAAATATTTTGTTGGAATTATAAATTTTTGTTGAATGAGTTTTTCTTGCTGGTTATTGAGGCAAATTTTTGATTGATTTATTTAATGATAGGTCGATTCTTTGCTCGCCATCTCGGCTTTGTTGCAATAAATTCCAACGTCGATATAATGGTTTCAAGAATATTCCTTTAATATAAAAACTTAGCTTTATTGAATTATTAACAATTTCATACCACCTCGGCTTTGTTGGATTAATTCCAACGTCAACATAATGATATGAATTTAGCAAATTAACACAAGTGATAATGAGTGATACTTATTTTCGTTTTTCTTTATTAACCGAACTGCTTCCTTATGAAAGGTTGGCAAAGAATAAATAAATAAAACAATAAATAAATGTTAGTTGCAGAATTTAAATGACAGAAAATAAATGTTAGTTGCCGAAAATAAATGATAGAAAGTAAAAGTTAGTAGTTAGATCACTCATTATGACAGTTTATTTTTCATTTTGATAAAAATACTATTTATGAATTAAATTGCACTTTGATTCAAGGTTTCTTTCTTTGTCAACAAATAAAATTTATAATTTAACACTTTAGTATTTTACATCTGCAACTCTTTCAAGATTCAATTGTAGTATAATATAGGGTTATTTCGAACCACAAGGAATTGCCTAATAGAACATTATTATAAACATGTTATATCACTAATAAAGTTTGAACATATTTTTGGTTTGATTTTGTTTATGAAATTTTGACAAGTAAATATATAAACATAAACAACTAATATGCACAAATTCTTGAGGAGAGAATTGGTTTGAAATATGAATTATTTCCAGACTCAATTGATTTTGAAAACATTACAAGTTATGTGTTATACTTTTGGTTGATTCCACACATCATTTCTAAATCCTTCATCTAATGTCCTAGAATGATAAGATGATTTTACAACCTTATGTAATACACTAAACAATAGTTAAGTGCCACTCATTGGAGTAGGTTGTCACACCCTACTTCAGGATCCATTAGCATCATTTAGCGTTGAAATAAGATGCTTAAAATAGATGCTTGATGTGGCAAGTGAACTAAGGTGTAGGTTATACTTTTTAGTTTACTTGTCAACTCTTTGAGAAGAAGCATTTTTGGATCTTTAACTCAAGTTTTAGATGATCAAGCTAAAACCGTATTAAGAACTTCATGAAGAATAACTTTTTAGTTTACTTGTCAACTCTTTGAGAA
Organism: Lupinus angustifolius; assembly: GCF_001865875.1. Lineage (NCBI taxonomy): Eukaryota > Viridiplantae > Streptophyta > Magnoliopsida > Fabales > Fabaceae > Lupinus > Lupinus angustifolius. The sequence continues at coordinate 15,784,351 of NC_032013.1, read as the reverse complement.
GAAGCATTTTTGGATCTTTAAATCAAGTTTTAGGTGATCAAGCTAAAATCGCATTAAGAACTTCATAAAGAATTAAATCAATATGTAGGAGCATGAGCCATCTATCCAAGGATGAGATGCTTTTGGACTCAAATGAGATTACAAAATTATGTTTTTGTATCACATTTGCCATCTTCTTTCTCCTCTTGAATTAAGGAGAAACTACAAAATAAACTTACCTAAACGACTTTGGAGTAGAAATTCTCCAAAAAATTACAAAGAAGAGAGTGTAGAAGAAGAGAGGATACAGATTTGAGAGAGTATGTGTGAAGTGGAATGTGCATGAATGAATGAATCAGGCCTTGAAGTGCCTCCTATTTATAGGATTTTTCTGCCAACGCCAAACTGCTCAATTCCACCACCAAGCTGCTGACCAAACCCTTCAGCATGGGTTTGGTCACTTGGCCAAGCAGCTTAGTCACCTGCTTGGGGCTGAGTCACCCAAGCTATTGTGAGCTACTGGCCTAACTATTGTGAGTTATCTCTGAAAAGCCCATGGAGGCTACTTGGAGTGAGGTCATGCATGAAGTCATGGTTGCTTGGTGGCTAAGTCACCTTGACCAACTTGCTGAGTGCACACCGCCAAGCTCCTATGTAGCACCGCTAAGCTGCCTGCTTGAGCAGCTTTGACCGTGCTGATGATGATGTGGCTTGGTGCTTGCTGATCTGGCCAGGTGTGTGGTTCCAAGCTGGGCGGTCAAGGTTCTCCACTAAGCTGCCTGCTTGAGCAGGTTGGATTGGGCCAGGCTTTTGTTCTGACCGTTCCAGGTTGAGTCTGACCGTGCTAAGTTGGTGTCCAGGTTAGCTAGGCTTGGGTTTGGTCCAAGCTAAGATGCTTAGTGAGCAACTTCATGTTGACTCCATGTTTTCCACATAAGCCAAGTTTTGTTGAATCATGCTTAAGGCTAAGCACATAGATTGCCACGTAAAGCTTAAGCATGTCATGTGTGGATCATTTTGGCTTATTTTGAGCATTTTTCTTGCACTTAATAACTTTTTCTCTTTTTCACCTAAATCCTAGAAAATATAATAAAAATAAATACATAAAGCATATATACAAGATTGTGATATATTATCCAAAAAGTGTTGAATTAAGTTGGTTTTCTCAATTTTATCAAGGATAAGTGCCATAAAAAGTGTATGAAATTTAGGCCTTTTTGGCACTTATCAATTCCTCCAACTTAAGACTTTGTTTGTCCTCAAACAAATGGTAAATCACATCCGATTTCAAATCTTGGCTAATTTTTTTAAAGATATGATTGACATGATTTCTAATTTACTTAAGCATGATAAAAAAATGTTTCCAATGAGATTTTTCATGATTTATGAATTTTTTACATATAATGCTTCAAACATGAAATGTATGCTTTTGTTCATAACAAAATGTGTAACAATTTACCCAAGCAAATATTTTACAATCAAAAAGTATTTTTACACAAGTTCAAAATTGGTACTTAAAGGGGTAAGTGTTTCACTCAATTTTTCAATTGTTTGATTGTAGTAATTTGAACTTGTTCTTTGTCTCACCTATTCTCTTAAATTGCATAATTAATCAAAGATCACTAAGGTCTTGTTTTTATTGTAATGAGGTTAGGTTTGGATAATCATGGTTTTTCTAGATAATCAAGTTAAGTTTAAGTAAAAAGAGAGCATTTTGTAAAGTTTTCTCAATGAAGCATTTCACTCTACTTTTTTCCCTATTTTTCTATTCCAACCTCTTAGCTTTTGAACCTTGGCTTCTTTTTGGCTTTTCTTTGTATTTCTCAATCTCTTTTTGTTTGTCACTTTCTTTTACAACTTTTTGTTATTTTTGTAAAGAGATTGAGGAAAAATTTTCGTTATCTTTTTAAGAAGCCAAGTCCACCAATTTTCCCACCAACTTGATTCTTTCAAACATCCTTTAAAAACTAATGCTCTCTTTTAGAACATTATTTTCAATTTCAGTTTTCATGGCATAATTTGAAAAAATGTTTGACCTTGTTTGGCTCAAAGGGGCTTATCAAAGGATAATCCTAATTTTTTGTTAGACTTTTTGGCCTTTTTGTTCAACTAAAGAAATAACATGCATTGATCACTTCCTATCAATCTTATTCAATAAAGAGATTTAAAGACTCAAACAAGTTTAATTAGACAAATCAAATGGTGATTTCATTTTGATCCTCGCGTGTTTGGCTCACTCCCTCACTTGGTTTAGATTTACACTTCTTGATTAAAAAAACATGTTTGCAAAGATCATGTTACACAAATTTAAATTCCATTTGCAAAAAACAAAAATGAAGTTATGACATTATGCAATGTTTTCACAAAACGTTTAGCATATATCACATTTTGCTCAATAAAAGCTTAAGTCAAGATATGCTTAGAAATTTCTAATCATGTAATCATGCCACAATATTTTATTTAGGCACTTTGATTTCGGTTTTGAATTATTTTTTTTGAGTTTATGGACAACCAAATTACTTTTTAAATAACTATACAATCTTATATACACTATCAACTTTCTTTAAAAAAAATTCATATGCATTAAACCATGTTCCCCCTCTTTAAATGATGGCTTGTCCTCAAGCTAATGGAAATATTGGTTTTAAGAAGATTTTTGATGCATATGAAATTTTCTAAAGAATAACATATTACTTCTAAACACAAACTTAATTAAACACAAAACATAACATAAATTAAAAACAAATTTAAAAACTAACCAACTACAAGGTTGTCTCCCAGCAAGCGCTCGTTTAACGTCAATAGCTTGACGCATGTTTCAGCTGTAGAGGTTATTCTACTGCAATTTCAATGATGGACCTGATTCATCACCCAAGTACGGTTTTAACCTCTGTCCATTCACTATCCAAGTCGTTTGAGACTTTGGATCTTCCAATTCAACTGCTCCATATTCTTTAACATCTTTTATCACAAATGGTGCAGACCATCTGATCTTGAATTTTCCCAGAAGTAGTTTTAATCTTGAATTATACAAGAGTACCTTTTGACCTTTATAGAAATTTTTTCTTCGAAATTTGGAGTCATGGTACTTTTTTGTTTTTCTTTATACAATCTTGAAGATTCATAAGCTTAGAACCTCATTTCCTCTAATTGGTGTAATTGATTCTTTCGTTTTGTTCCTGCATCATTCAAATCAAAATTTAAAAATTAAAGTGCCCAATAGGCTTTATGCTCCAATTCAACTAGTAAATGACAAGCTTTGTCGTAAACTAGTTGGTATGGAGTTTGGCCTATTGGTGATTTAAATGCAGTTCTATATGCCCATAAATGAATGTCTTTTTTAAAATTCTTTTCAATTCTCTGTTGGATACTTCAGCTTTCCTATTAGTTTGTGGGTGATAAGGTGATGCTACCTTATGTTTAACATTATAAAATTCCAAAACCTTTCGTGATTTGGAGTTTAAAAAATGAGATCCTCCATGACTTATGAGTACTTTTGGTGTTCCAAAGCGGGGTAAAAATATTAATTTTCAAAACTTTTATAACTGTTTTTCCATCCGCTTTTGGTGTTGCTAATGCTTCTACTCATCTAGAAATATAATCAACAGCCACCAAGATATATTCATTCGAAAATGATGATGGGAAAAGACCCATGAAATTAATGCCCAACAATAAAAAAATTCTATTTCCAAAATATTTTCCAAGGACATTTCATTTCCTTTTCCATTTCCTCCAGATCTTCGGAATGCATCACATTGTTGAACAAATTTTTTGGCATCTTTAAAAATAGAGGGCTAGAAAAAACCAGACTGGAGGACTTTCGCAGAAGTTCTTTCTCCATTGTAGTGTCCTCCATAAGCAGAATTATGGCAATGCCATAAAAATTTCTGAGCCTCCTACAAATCAACACACCTTCGAATTATGTTGTCATTTCCTTCTTTGAATAAGTTTGGCTCGTCGTAGACGTAATGATTGACTTCTTTGAGAAATTTCCGCTTTTGCTAATAGTTGAAATGATCAAGAATAATTCTTGAGGCTTTGTAGTTGGCTATATCAGCAAACCATGGTTGTTCTTAAAGGACAAATAGCTTTTCATCCAGAAATGCTTCAGCTATTTCTCTCTCCTTTCGTGACTTCTTCATTGATTAATCGTGATAAATGATCTACCATCAGATTATCTTTCCCACTTTTGTCACGGATTTCCAAGTTACATTCCTGCAAGAGTAGCACCCATCGTATTAACCGTGGCTTGAAGTCAGGTTTCTTTAGTAGGTATTCGATTGCGACATGATCAATAAAAACGATAAGTTTGGCCTCAATCAAATAACTTATAAATTTTTCCAATGCATATACAATATCTAGCAATTCCTTTTCCGTCGTGGCGTAGTTAACTTGTGCCTCATTTAAAAATTTGCTAGCATAATGTATTGCATGGAACACTTTTTCCCTCCCCTGTCCCAAAACTACATCAAGTACATAATCACTAGGGGCAGTTATGATAGGGGCAGTTACCCAATTTTTCAAAGTTTTGAATGCTTCTAAACATGATTCATCAAAATTAAAAGTAGAATCTTTAAGGAGAAGATTGGAAAGAGGCTTAGCTATTTTGGAGAAGTCTTTGATAAAGCGACAGTAGAATTCAACATGTCCTAGAAAGCTTTTGATGCCTTGAACATTTGTTAGTGGTTGAAGCTTCTCTATGACTTCTAATTTTTCTTTATCAACATTTATTCCTTTTCTTGAAATATTGTGCCCCAAAACAATGCCTTCGGTGACCATGAAATGGCATTTTCCCTAATTTAGTACTAGGTTAGTCTCAAGACATCTTTGCAATATTGTCTCTAGGTTCTGTAGGCATAAATCGAAAGAAACTCCAAATACTAAAAAATCATCCATGAAGACCTTGATTCATTTTTCCACCAAGTCGGCGAAAATAGCCAGCATGCATCTTTGAAAAGTAGCTGGGATATTGCATAGTCCGAGTGGCATTTTCCGATAAGCATATACACCGATAAGCTGCCTGCTTGAGCAGCTTTGACCGTGCTGATGGTGATGTGGCTTAGTGCTTGATAATCTGGCCAGGTGTGTGGTTCCAAGTTGGGCGGTCAAGGTGCTCCACTAAGCTGCATGCTTGAGCAGGTTGGCTTGTGCCAGGCCTGTGTTCTGACCGTTCCAGGTTGAGTCTGACCGTGCTAAGTTGGTGTCCATGTTAGCTAGGCGCGGGTTTGGTCCAAGCTAAGTTGTTAGTGAGCAGCTTCATGTTGACTCCATGCTTTCCACATAGGCCAAATTTTGTTGAATCGTGCTTAAGGCTACGCACATAGCTTGCCACGTCAAGCTTAAGCATGTCATGTGTGGATCATTTTGGCCTATTTGAGCATTTTGCTTGCACTTAATGGTTTCTTCTCTTTTCCACCTAAATCCTACAAAATATAATAAAAAAGAAATACACAAAGCATATATACAAGATTGTGATATTTTATCCAAAAAGTGTTGAATTAAGTTGGTTTTCTCAATTTTGCCAAGGATAAGTGCCATGAAAAGTGTATGAAATTTAGGCATTTTTGGTACTTATCAATTTTGTAGGATTTCATCAAGGAGAGGAAATGAAGTCATTAATGAGGAAAAGAGCACCAAATTGGCTTCAAAATAAGCCAAGAAAAAGTTCAAGGAAATAACTCTAAAAATAACACTACTTTGGAGAAAATTGTCAATTTGGATGAAGATGAATTTGGAGGGTTCACTTTTATAGTGGAGAGGTACGGTTGGTAAAAGCTTACCCAACCCAAGAATATATTCTCATTGGATGTGGTTAAGCAATTTTATGCCAACTCCATTGTTTCAAGTGAGGCAATGATGAATCTGTATACATGGGTGAATGGGATCCAAGTTTATTATGACAAATACATGATAAATGACTACTTGGGAAATCCATGGAACCCTTCATCAACAAATGATCATGACTTGTGCACCTATCAATTGAACTTAAGTGATGCCTATTCGATGGAAGGCGAAGGACATGAGGAAGCTTATGTTAGAAAAAGCTTACATTTGGAAGGTTTGAAGCTCAATCAAAATGGGCCAGTGTTTAGGTTTTGCATGACCCAAATTTCACAAATTTGGGCCATTTTTGTGTTGTCCAACATAAGGCCTTCCTCACATGTCTCTGATTTTCCAACCTCCAAGGCAAAGCTCATCAGTTCTACATATGATGAAAACTCTATCGACATTGCTGCAGTCATCTCATGTTATTCATGATTGCATCACGAGAGGTGCTCTTTCAATGATTTTGCCTTCGTTTATCACTAACTTTTGCAAGTATCCACAAGTATCTGGACATTACAAGGAGGTCACGACCTTGAAGAAAGAAATAAATGCATCATATATAAGCACTTATTGCAAGGAGAAAAGCATCTCACAAACTCGGGTTGAGCTTTGAAAAAAATGTGGTGATTCAGCCAAAATCAACAAACTACTCATGGGAAGACAATGAATTCCAAGATAGATGTCATAATACAAGAACAACAAATGCAAAAGCTACAACAAAAGGCATGCTATCTAGGAATCAAAGGGATTTACAAGAGCTTGCATAATATCTTTGGAAAGAAATCCAACTTCAAAGGAGGAATCTATGAGGAATTTGAGGCAAGCACTAAGTGGCATGAAGGAAGATCACAAGACTCAAGTGAGGAGGAAGAGGAGGAGGAAGATGAGGATTGAGAAAGCTCTTTCCGGATTTCTCTTTTTCCTTACATGAATTTCTAAATTATTTGTCTTTATGTTACATTTCTAATATTTGGTATGTTGTTTTAAGTTGCTACTATGTTTTTAATTTATGTTTTATTATATGTTTAATTAAGTTTTGTGTTTTAAAGTAATATGTTATTCTTTAAAAAAATTCATATACATCAAACATCCCCTTAAAACCAATTTTTCCATTGGCTTGAGGAGAAGACATCATTTAAAGAGGGGGAACATGATTTAATGCATATGTAAAAATTTTAAAGAAAGTTAATATTGTTTATAAGATTGTATTGTTATTTAGAAAGTAATGTGGTTGTCCATAAACTCAAAAAAAATTTCAAAACCGAAATCAAAGTGGCTAAATAAAACAATTTTGGCATGATTGCATGATTAAGAAATTGCTAAGCATATTTTGACTTAAGCTTTTATTAAGCAAAATGAGATATATGCTAAACGTTGTGTGAAAACATCACATAATATCATAACTTGACATTTTTTGCAAATGGAATTTAAATTGGTGTAACATAATATTTGCAAACATTTTTTAAATTAAGAAGTGTAAATCTAAGCCAAGTGAGAGAGTGATCCAAACACGTGAGGATCAAAGTACAAATCACCATTTGGTTTGTCTAATTAAACTTGTTTGAGTCTTTAAATCTCTTAATTGCATAAATTGATAGGAAGTGATCAAGGCATGTTATTTCTTTACTTGAACCAAATGGTAAATAATTCTAAACCAAAAATTAGGATTATCCTTTGATAAGCCCCTTTGAGCCAAACAAAGTAAAAAAAAAATTCAAATTATCCCACAAACCGAAATTGAAAATAATATTTTTTTAAAAAAGAGCTCTAATTTTTAAAAGGGTGTTTGAAAGAATCAAATTGGGGGAAATTGGTGGACTTAACTTCTTAAAAAGAAAAGGAAATTTTTTTCTCAATCTCTTTACAAAAACAACAAAAGTTGTAAAAGAGAGTGAAAAAAAAAGAGATTGAGAAATACAAAGAAGAGCCATGGTTCAAAAACTAAAAGGTTGGGAAAGAAAACTATGGGAAAAAGTAGAGTGAACTTGAACTTAACTTGATCATCTAGAAAACCATGATTATCCAAACCAAGCCTCATTACAACCGAAAACAAGACCTTAGTGATCCTTGATTGATTATGCAATTTAAGGGAATAGGTGAGACAAAGAACAAGTTCAAATTACGACAATCAAATGGTTGAAAAATTGAGTGAAACACTTACCCATTTGAAAAAGTTCCAATTTTGAACTTTTGTGCAAAACCACTTTTTGATTGAAAAATATTTGCTTAGGTAAATTGTTACACACTTTTGATGAACAAAAGCATACATTTTTTTTGTTTGAAGTATTATGTGTAAACAAATTCACAAATCATGAAATATCTCATTGAAAACATTTTTTCATGCTTAAGCAAATTTGAAATCATGTCAATCATATCATGAAAAATTAGCCAAGTCTTGAATCGGATGTGCTTCACCATTTGTTTGAGGACAAACAACGTCTTAAGTTGGGGGGAGTTGATAAGTGCCCAAAATGCCTAAATTTCATACACTTTTTAAGGCACTTATCCTTGGCAAATTGAGAAAACCAACTTAATCCAACACTTTTTGGATAAAATAACACAATCTTGTATATATGCTTTGTGTATTTCTTTTCTACTTTATTTTTTAGTATTTAGGTAGAAAATAGATGGAATATTCAAGTGCAAGCAAAGTGCTCAAAATAGGCCAAAATGATCCATACATGACATTCTTAAGCTTAGCGGGGCAAGTTGTGTGCTTATCCTTAAGAATGACTCACCAAAACTTGGCATATGTGGGAAGCATGAAGTCAACGTGAAGTTTCTCACTAAGAAACTTAGCTTGGACCAAATGCACGCTCAGCGTGACTTGGACACCAACTTAGTACGATAAGATTCAACTAGGCACGACCAGAACACAAGCCTGGCACAAGCCACCACACGCATAGCACATGCTAAGTGCTCATTCAGCAGCTTAGCATGGCACTTGGAGCGCCCAGTGTGGAACCAAGCAGCAAGCCACATCAACATCAGGCACAGCCAAGCTGCTCAAGCAGGCAGCTCAGCGTTGCCACATAGGCGCTTGGCAGTGTGCACTCGACAAGTTGGCCAAAGTTAACTTAGCACACAAGCATGATTACCTCATGCATGACCTCACCCTAAGTAGCCTCCTTAGACTTTTCAGAAGTAGCTCACAATAGTTGGGCCAAGTAGCTCACCATAGCTTAGGTGTCTCAGCCCCAAGCAGGTGACTAAGTTGCTTGGCCAAGTTACCAAACCCATGCTGAAGGGTTTGGTCAGCAACTTAGCGGTGGAAGGGATCAGCTTGGCAGGATCCTGGAACTCCTATAAATAGGAGGCACTTCAAGGCTAAAAGATTTCATCCATTCATCACTTCATCAACTTCACACATTCACTCTTCCACATCCGAATTTCTCTCTTCTTCTACGTTTTCTTCTTTGTAATTTCTTGGAGAATTTCTACTCCAAAGTAGCTTAGGTAATTTTTATTTGTAAGTTCTCTTTAATTCAAGAGGAGAACGAGTAATCAAATAAGATGCAAAAATTCATTGTGCAATCTCATTTGTGCATGGTAAAGTGTCTTAAATCCATGGATTAAGATGGCTAATCCTCCTAAATCTTAGTTGAATTTTTGGCTCACTAATATTTCTTGTAATTTCTTGTTTCATGATGTTGAATTATGTTTAAGTTATTATTTTGGCAATTTGAATTTTTTCGAAAGTGCTTAAAGTGGTTTTAGATTGATCACCTAAAACTTGATTTCAAGATCCAAAATGCTTCTTTTTAAAGTCTTGACAAATGGACTAGAAAGTAGGAATAAACCTTAGTTCATTTTCCAAATCAAAGCATCCATTTTAATCAACTTGTAATCAAAGCTAATCAATGTTTACAGAGCTTGAATTAAAGTGTGACAACTTATTTTGTCGAGTGTCAGTTTTCTATTGATTAGTGTATTTTGCAAGGTTTAAAAATCACTTTTTCTCGCCAGGGGACTGGGGGAAATTTTAAGAACTTATGTTTAGAATAACCAATGTATAACACATAACTTTTATAAACATTTTTTATAGAAACATATTAAGAAATATTTCCATCATTCAAACTAAATTTTCTCCTTAAGAATTTGTGCATATTAGTTGTTTATGTTTACTTGTTAGAATGTTAGAATTTCATAAACAAAACCAACCAAAAATATGTTCAATCTTTATTAGTAATATAACATGTTTATAATAAATATTCTATTAGGAAATTCATTATGGTTTGACATAACCCTATACTATACTATACTACCATTGAATATTGAAAGAGATACAAATGTAAAATAGTAAAATGTTATCAACTAAATTTTATTTGTTGACATAGAAAGAAACCTTGAATCATTGTGCAATTTAATTCATAAATTGTATATTTGTGAAAAGGAAAAACACACAGTCATAATGAGTTATCTAACTACTAACTTTTATTTTCAGTCATTTATTTTCCGCAACTAACATTTATTTTCTATCATTTACATTTCCGCAAACTAACATTTACTTTCTGTCATTTAAATTCTGCAACTAAAAATTTATTGCTTTATTTATTAATTCTTTACCAACCTTCCATAAGGAAGTGGTTTGGTTAAAAAAAGGAAATGGAAACAAATACCACCCATTATCACTTGTGTTAATTTGCTAAATTCATGCCAGTAAACCGGTGTTGGAATTTATTCCACAAAACCGAGATGGTATGAAGTTGTTAACAATTCCATAAAGTCAAGTTGTTGATCAAATGGAATATTCTTGAAACCATTATGTCGGTGTTGGGAATTCTCCCCACCAAAGCCGAGATGGCGAGCAAAGAATAAATTTGTAACTAAAAATATCGATCGGAAACTAAACTCACGTTAAAAAAATCTTTCAACATTGGGTAACTAATTACTCAATCAGGCAACATGTTACGTAGTCCTAGTAATGTGTTAATCGTTGTTACACAGTTCAAGTAACCTATTACCTAGGTGTAGTAACTTGTTACTTAGCATTTTGAAAATTGTTTTATTTTGACTAAGAGTTTTCCAATTATTTTCAAAATTGTTTTTCCACTTATTGAGCATTGTTACTAAACTATATTAGAGCGTAAGGATAGAAGTACCTATTGCAGACTTAGAGCATCTCTAATGGCAAACAACACTTTCATTCTTTTTGGGTCCCACTCATTATTTTATAATTTATTACAACTCCTCATAAAATAAGAAGAACAAATGTTTTTTTCCATAATGGCAAATACCATTCTTATTCTTATTTGGGTACCACAACATCTACTTTTTCCCCCACAACATATACCTCTTTCCTCACTTTCACTTGGCTAAAAACAACCAAGAATTGTTCTTATTTAAGAACAAAAATCAGAAAATAAGAATGACATAGTGGAGAAAAAAGTAAGAATGTTCTTATTCCGTTAAGAACAACCATTGTGGTTTCTCTTATAAACTATTTCTCCTTGAAGCTTGATGTTCTTTGTCTTCATGGCATTCATCATTTTAATTCTTTTTGGTAATTTTGATGTCTTCACCACAGTCATGCCTAGGTCAGGAGTATGATCTTCTTAACAAAATATATAAGTTGTATTAGATATTGTAATTTGAAGTTGAACATGTTCGCTTGAGGTAATTGTTAAATCTTATTTGTTTAAAATTGAACATGGAAATAATTGAATCACTTGCAAAAAAATTTGTAGGTGAAGTATGTTGGTTGACAAGGGCTCCATCTTCACCTAGAGGGGAGTGAATAGGTGGTACATATTAAAAATAATCTCGAAAGGAAACACAAAAGAAATTCTCAAATATAATTGATTTTAATCGATTAACACAGAGCAAATTCAATTGATCACAGGAAACGTTAATCAATTAACATAGTGTATACTTAATCGATTATATGCAGACATAATCGATTAATGAAGTTTTTTTTCTCAAAAATCTTTTGGTTTCTAATTCTTTCCATACAGCAAGATATCAGAGATTAACCCAAATTTGATATGACCTTAAAGATGAAATGAAAGTGCCATTAATAGAGTAAGATACTTAAGCAATGACCACTTAAAGAAAGATATGAAACGATGAAAGAAAGCGGTAATTGCGAGAAAGTAAAGAGTGGGGTAAATAGAAGAAAAAACATCCAAATGTTTTCCTGGTTGGTTTGTTTGTCCACGTGCAAACTACATCCAAACATCCCCTTCTGATCTCGAGAGATTTGCTTCACTATAAGAAATCAATTTTTGAATAGAAGCACTTCATCACCAAGATTCCCCTTGGACCTAGCTTCTAATGACACCTAGTCACTTCTAACTAAGTACTCCGACAACACTCCTCTTGGACCTAGACCGCAACCAATGATTTCTCTCTTTTCTCCTAGGTGATACCTCACATATAAAAAGATATAAATCCGCAAATAACGACCTTAAGGTTTTTGTGTAAAAAATTTCCTATGCACCTTTAATATGCTATACAATACACTAACAATTTACAAACCGCCCTTTGATGATTCTTACATACAAAGATGAAAATGAATGTATGAAACTCAATGAAGGAAATCTTTGAAAAATTTCTCAAGATATGAAAATGCTCTGTTTTTACAATATTGTAAAACTCTTCTCTTTTTCTCAATCAATCACTCTTGAAAATTCTTGCTTTTCTGAGTTATAAATTAATGAATGTATTTCCTACTAAGTGATACAAAATTTTGACTACCTTTTCATACGGGAAAGATGACAAAATACTATTATGTTTTGAATTTTCTATTGGAGATGATCGATTAAATTATGTACTTAATCGATTAACATTTATTTAAAATGTCCAAGATTCTAAAACATAATCTAACTTAATTGATTAACCATGTCCTTAATCGACTAATGTGTTTCCCATTTACAAAGACTTAATCGATTATATAACGTCTTGATTGATTAAAGTTTTTCAAAAAGACTTTGCTTATAATGCATGAACCTCTAACGTGAGTGACGCGTGCATGATGCATGACTTTGAAAATGATGTGATTATAAGTGCCCAAAATCATGTATGCATGCTAAAATAAGTTTTAATCATGTCATGTATGAAAAATCTCTTTTATGAAATATGCTCATGATATGTGAGATTTATCAAGGGTACACTAAACCTAGACTCTATCCATTCAAAGCATCTTATAGGACCCAAAAAGAAAATAATTACTCCCAACATTCATGATCCATGCTTGAATATGCATCTTGTGATGTTGTTGTTAATGTGTCTATTGTCTTAAAGCTTTAGTATTTTGTGTTCATCAAAATCATGATATTTCATGCTTGCATTCATAATCTCCCCCCATTTTGATTATGACAAACCAATCTTGCAATGTTGTATTGTAGAAAGACAACCAACCTTTGTTTTGAGATTTGAGTTGAGCTTTCAACATTTGCTCCCCCTCACTTTATGCATTAATTCTTGAATGTCACAGAAACTTGTAATGCAACTAATCTGCAAAACACCAAGACAACAACCTTCTCCCCCTTTTGGAATGATCAAAAAGTATGTTTACATGAAAAATATAGCCAAAATTAAATATATGAGCATATATATGAACAATTTAATTGATTAGGCATGGTGTTAATCGATTAAGCAAAAACAGAATTCATTGAAAATATAAGTGAAGCAATAGTTAATCGATTATATCTGCTATTAATGATCAAATAGAAGTATTTTAGCAAAATGATAGAAATTTCTTGGATTTCTTTAATGATTTCGAGTTATAACAACATATGATATGCATGTATAGCAGTTGAATTTGACATAATATAAAGAAGCATAATAGATATAATCAGAAAACACATCCATTTCAAACAAACGTAAGCCAAACCATGTCAAATAGAGTACATATGCCAAAATTCCACAAAATAGAAATTTCAACCAAATCAACAATGCTTAATAGAGTACATGGTAAAGAAAAAAATACAACATAACAAACAGACCCTAGACAAGACCAACTAGGACTACTAAAGGTTTCCCTAACTTGACTAGACACTAGGAGGTAATTGGAATAAGTCACTGAAGGTTCTAAACAAAAACTGAAGTCACTCTAGGTTAGCTTGAATTTCTATATGATGTCTATGCAACTCCACCATCAGCCTTTCCTCCACGGATTGAATCCTACTATCAATGTGTTCATTGAGGCGTTGTTCCATAGCCTCCAAATGAGCCAAACCGAAATATGGTGGTTGAGGCATAGTAAGTACCTCAACCGGTTGTGAACCTTGGGTTCGCTCCTCAAGAATGTTGTCCTCGTCTTCATCATATATATCACCCGTAGTTTGATGATCCTCTTGATATATCCACACTCCACTGAATTTATATATACTCATCTTGTGGATCAAGTTGTCATCAATGAGATGTTCCTTGGAATTCACCACAATGATGTCCTCATTATTTGTGTCAATTCCAATGTGATCAATGACACGTGATATGAAAATCCCATAGGCTAATAGTCTAGATGAAGAAGAATCCCAAACATCACCTTTAGAATCTCAGCATGCCAGTTAACCATAATACATTATTTTACAACATAAATAAGCTTCAAATCAGTACCCGACGGTTGAGCATGGTTGGTATTCCTCTAAACGAACACATATGTGATGAGGTAATGGAGAAGCCAATTCTTAATAGATAAGGAACCAACCTTGGTTAACTCACCTTGCACATAGTAGTGAGGTCCTTGTAGGCAATATTTCTACATCTCAACGGAATCATATGAGTTCCGTAACTCATTATTACAATCACCTAAAGGATATCCATCACTAGCTAGGCCTCCAACCTCCATAAAAACTCCTCATCTAAAGCAAATTATTTTCCTTTAATCACGCTTACATATTTTCCATCTTTGTATTGAAAGTTGCTATAAAATTCCCAAACTAAAAAGAGGTAGATATTACCATGCAATTCTAAGAAGGTGTTAGCTCCTTGAGCCTCCAATTCGTGAGGGAATTGGAATCTCTGTTCCAGCATCCAAGCCATGTTTGTGTACCAAATATAAGTCTGTTTTCGCCTAATGAAATTCGATAACCTTGCTACTTTGACAACCATAAAGTAGTAGGGATCATCACCAATGAAGTTTCTGCCACCTTGTGCAGAGCAAGAGCCACCAACCTCTATATTTCTTACACGCCCATAATGGCGAAGAGATTGATTGATTCCAACAGTAGTCTTCACTCTCTTATGCCTTAATTCACTCATGATTGCAAATTAATTGACAGATAATCGATTATATTAATCGATTTTACAAATTAGGCTTAGGGTTTCGAAAGAGGGAAAATTCTAGGTTATGTGATTTTGAGGGTTAATTGATGGAATACAAGGGTAATAAGTGTTAAGTGGTTGATAAACCGTAAAGGGGTCCCTAATTTGACACAAATTAAGGAAGATTTGAGGTTTAGGGAAGAATTCTAGAGAAAGATGAGGTTTAAGGGTTTTGAAATTCGTATTTAACAATTGGCAATGGAGTTGTATTTAATCGATTAAGTGCAATGTTAATCGATTAACAATTTGAAATTTTTTGCCGAAACAATCGATTAAGGTCCAGTTTAATTGATTAATAGAATTAAAAATTGTTCCCAAGTAATCGATCAAAGGTTATTTAATCGATTAAAACATTTGAAAAAGAGACCAGGTAATCGCTTAATTAGAGAAATAATCGATTAATGACAATTCTTTCACAACAATTAATACATTTCAAGATTTGCTTAGGGAATGCTATGATCTAAATAATGATCAATCCCACACAGGGATACTCAAACAAATAAGAATACATATAAGCAATTTTGCATACACACAAACTAGATAGGTATTTGAATGAAGATCGAAAAGGTTTATGATTATCCAAACAACTTTGATACAACTAATAAATATTTGATTCATCAAGTATTCCTAGCTCCCTTCTTAACACAAAGAAAGTGTGTCTAGGAAGAGGTTTAGTCAAAATATCAACAATTTGTTTTGATGTTTCAACAAATTGAATCATACAATAACCTTTTTGAACATATTCTCTCAAGAAATGATGCCTTATTTCTATAGGCTTGGTGTGAGAATGAAAAACAAGATTCTTGGTCAGAATTATTGCACTAGTATTATCACATTTAATAGGAATTTTGTCAAGCACAAGACTAATGTCTAAAATTTGTTGCTTCACCAATAAGATTTGAGCGTAAAACACACCAGCGACAATGTATTCCGCTTTGGTGGTTGAAAGAGCAACACATAATTGCTTCTTACTATGCCAAAAAAGTAGAGAGCTTCCTAATAGGTAGCAAGTACCACTAGTACTTTTTATATCCATCTTACATCTAGCAAAATTGTAATAGCATATTAAGCTCAAATAAGCATCCTTGGGATACCATAATCTCAGGCTTAAGGTTTCTTTCAGTATTTCATAATTCTCTTAGTAGCTGTGAGATGTGATTCTTTAGGATTATCTTGGTATCTAGCATACATGTGCATGCTAAACATAATATCGACTGTACTTGAAGTTAGATAAAGTAAAGATCCTATCATACCTTGATATTTAGTTACCTGAATAGATTTTCCTTTCTCATCCTTATCTAGATAGAATGAAGTAGCCATAGGCGTGAAAGCACCCTTTGTATTTTCCATGTCAAACCTCTTCAAAAGCTCATTGCAGTACTTGGTTTAATGGACAAATACCTTCTCTAAAACCTCATTTACTTGATTTGTAGCCTAAAAAAGAAAGTGATCTCTCCTATCATACATATTTCAAACTCTCCTTTCATCAAATCGGAAACATTCTTACATAAAACATCACTAGTAGCACCAAATATAATATCATCAAGTTGAAAACACAATGAGGAAATTTTGTAGTTTTCAATACCGGGAGGTTGTTCCACATATACCTCTTCTTGAATAAAGCCATTTAAGAAGGCACTTTTTACATACATATGAATTTCTTTTATGTGCATAATAGATGCAAAGGCTAGAAGCATCCTAATGGCCTCTAATCTTGCTACGAGAGCATAAGTCTCATCATAATCAATACCTTTTTCTTCATTGTAACCTTTGGCTAACAATCTAGCCTTGTTTCTAATAATCAAGCTGAATTCATCAAGTTTGTTTCTAAACATCCATTTTGTGCCAACTATGGGATGGTCACTTGGTCTAGCGACTAAATCCCACACATTATTCCTTTCGAATTGGTTTAGTTCTTCTTGCATAGCTAGTGACCAATGCTCATTATCTATGGCCTCATCGATGGTCTTAGGCTCAATTTGAGAGATAAAAGTAAAGAAATTGCAAATATTTCGCAAAGAAATTCGAGTTACCACTATCTTAGAAATATCACCTATTACGTTGTCAATATTGATGATCTTTTTTTTTTCCAAGCTTGTGGCCTTCTTGCATGATATTGACTTGAATCTTGATCTTCTTGCATTACTATTTCATATTCTTGATCCTTCAAGTAAGCATCCTCAAGAGTACCTACATCATCAACTACACTTTTCTCCTCTTTTGGAGAAGATTCATCAAAAACAATATGAATAGACTCTTCTACCATCATTGTTCTCTTTGAAACACTCTATATGCTTTACTATGATTAGAATACCCAAGAAAAATTCCTAAATCATCCTTTGAATCAAATTTGCTTATAAGTTATTTTCCATGGCTCAAAATGAAGCATTTACATTCAAAAGCATGAAAATGAGAAATATTCAGTTTTCGGCCTTTAAAAAGTTCATAGGGGTTTTCTTAAGAATAAGCCTTAAGAGTATTTTATCCATAACATAACAAGTGGTATGAACCGCATCCACGCAAAATTACTTAGGCACTTGCTCTCATTCAACATGGTTCTAGCAAAATCCTCAAGAACTCGATTTTTACTTTCAACAACTCCATTTTGTTCAGGAGTTCTAGGAACGGAAAATTGGTGTTCAATGCCATGTTTAGAGAAAAACTTGTCAAACTTATGGTTTTCAAACTCACCACCACCATGATCACTTCTAATGGTCACAATTTTAAGATTCATTTGGTTTTGGATTAGTTTGGCATGCGCTTAAAAGTTTTGAAAGTGTCAATTTTTAGTGCAAGAAATAATGTCCATGTGAATCTAGAATAGTCATCCACAATAACAAGTGCATAGTAAATTCCACCTAAACTCATGATTTGAGATGGTCCAATCAAGTCCCTATGATATAACTTGATAAGTGCCAAACATACCTAAAAATCATACACTTTTATGGCACTTATCTTAAGCATAATTGAGAAAAACCAACTAAAAACAATAGTTTTTGTATAAAATATCACAATTTGGTATATTTGTGTTTGTATTGCCTTTTTATGTATTTTGTAGGAAATAAAATGAAGAAAAGAAGAGAAAAGATTCATGGTCAAAAAGCAACAAAAGTCAAGAAAATCAAGGTGCTCAACCAGACAACTGAGCGTGGAACAAGCCCCATTGAGCTGACCTGGCCACTTGCCTGACCTAGACCAAACTGCTCAACCAGGCAGCTGAGTGGACCTGCTTAGCCGCTCAGCCTAGCACTAGACTAGGCCTGACACAGTCAGAAATATGCTTGACACGGTCAGACACGAGCTTGGCACAAGACCAAGCTGCTGAACAAGCTGCTCAGCAGTCCAACCAAGCTGCTCAGCAGTCCAACCAAGCTGCTCAGCGAAGAACCAGACTCCTGGCCAGATCAACAAGCACCAAGCCACGTCTTAGTCAACATGGTCAGAAGCTGCTGAGCAAACAGCTCAGCGGTGAAGCAGGTGTGCTGGGCGGTGCTTACCAGACTTGACTTAACCATCAAGCAAACCA
>NC_032013.1:15750383-15765653 GCF_001865875.1 Lupinus angustifolius | reverse complement strand
TTAGGGTGTGACAACCTAATCTCTTTTATGGTCGTAGTATTGTTTAAGTAATGAATATAAGTGTTTATGATTCTACCATTTTAGGATATACACTAAAAGGAGGATTTCAGACCTTGGTGTTTGGGGTTAACCAAAGTAAAACATAATAACTTGTCTAGGTAGTTCAAACTCACAAGAACTTGAGAAATTTATTTTCCTTATTCAAAATTTTTTTGTCTCCTCCAGAATTTGTGAATACTTAGTTTATTTTTCTTGTTGATTTATTTATGTGCAAATCAAACCGAAAAATCACCAAAATATGTTTAAACCATTATTTGTGCTTTGACATGTTTACATGATTTATTTTATTAGGCAATTCCTTGTGGTTCGACATAACCCTATACTATACTACAATTGAATCTTGAAAGAGGTGTAAATTATAAAGTAGTAAAGTGTTATGAATAAATTTATTTGTTGGAAACACCTTTTAATATACAAAAGTGATGAAACTAACTTACTAACTTTTATTTATTGTTATTTACTTTCCGCATTTTATTTATTCTTTAATACCAACCTTCCTTAAGGAAGAAGTATGGTTTGTTAATAAAATGAACCCGAAATGGAGTAAATAAATAAAAGGTCACTAAATTTATTATTCTTTTGTTCTTTATTTATTTATTTGTATCTAACAACTAACTATCCATCACTTTTATATATTAGAATACAATTAAACCGATGTTGGAATTTATTCCACAAAATCGAGATGATATTCAAAGGTAGTTAATAATTATGTAATAGGTAATTGCTTCGATACCATTATACCGGCGTTATAATTTATTCTAACAAAGACGAGAAGGGGCAAAGAAGGAATGACTTATTCACATGATTATTAAGAAAGTAAGTTGTAACTAGAATATTCTTGAAATCATTATACCGCCATTGGAATTTATTTCAACAAAGTCGAGATGGCGAACAAAGAATAAAACCGACTTCTCTTACTTACAAAAAGAACATAAAGAAAATGAGAGTAATAACCTCTCAACAAATTGGCAATGCTGTCAGGACAATTTGTTGAGGGGGATAAACTCCCAACTAAAATAAACACCGGAAATATGCTTTCAATATAACTCCAACGGTCTTGTTGTGGATACCATATTTTTAGAACAAAATGAACTTTTAACTTGTTTGTATTTTTGGCAAGAGTCACAAGTTTCTTTAGTTTTGAATTTGAGTTTAGGTAGACAAATTACTAATTCCTTAGTAGACAACTTATTCAAGTGAGACAAATGGATATGGGCAGCTCGTTTATACCAAATCCAAATATCATCCTCTTTTGAAATAAGACATTATGAAAATAGTGATGAGATATCATCCAAATCAACACTTGGAGTTAAAGATTACCTTATTACCTTTGTCACACAATTGGCTAATGCTTAGTAGGTTATGCTCTAAGCCTTCCACATAGAGCACGTTCTTGATGATAGATTGTGAAGCATTACCAATCTTACCAACTCTGAGTATCTTGCCTTGAATGTTATCACCATAAGTGACATGACCCTTTACCTTTGGTGAAATTTCAATGAACTTGGACTTATCACACGTTATGTGCCTAGAACATCTGCCATCCAAATACCATTGATCTCCAAATAGCCTTAGGCACACCTACAAAATAATGATCACTTGCTTGTTTTAGGTACCCAAATAGTATTGGGTACCTTAATGCTAGTTTTATTGGCATCTTGTCCCTTTTCAATCCAAATATATTCACCTTTATGTACATCATGCAATCTAATATAACAAGAGTTAGAAATATGACCATACATACCATAATAGAATCATGTAGGTGACTTATTATATTAAATTTTCGAAAATCAACATATTTATTATTTCCCAACTTATGACTACCCTTTGAAAAGTTTGAAACTTTTTCTTTCAAACATGCATTTTCTTTCTCTAAAAATGGACATTTTTCGCAAGAGGGTGTCATAGATAATTTACAAGCACAATTATATGTAGAGTTAGCATTAATGAGATCTAAAGTGTCATTTTGAAGTTGACTTTCATCAATAAATTTCTACATTTCCAAAATTTTCTTTTCAAGCACCAAAATGACCATTTTTCGATCGACATTTATTTTAACCAACTTTATAAGCTCTTCATGTAATTCAACGCATGCACCATATGAAACATCATACGTTGGGGAATCATCAGAATCATAATCAAAATCGGAAATATTGACCTCGCTCGAGTTGCCTTGATTTCTTGTTTCACAAGTTTTGTGATTTTGAGTCCTATGGCATAATTTGGTCGATTCTTCATCATTCGTGATGCTCGATGAGGCTTCTTCATCAGATACATTCCAAACTATATATGCGTTCTTAGCCTTCGTGTCATGTGATTCATTATTTTCATTCTCAACCCTTTTGAGATAGGTAGGACATGAAAATTTCATGTGTCCTACCTTCTTACACTTATAGCAAGTGATTTTCTCTTTTGTGTTCTTGCCCTTCTTGGTTGAGTCTCTTGGTTCTTTCCGCTGAAACCTTACGAATCCTCCTTTCTTCTTCTTCAAGAATTTTTTAAACTTATTAACAAGGAGAGCCACGGTTTCATCATCAATATCGGAGGAATCAGATTCTTACTCTTATTTGATTCTTCATGTTGTGTCCAATGGGAGGGTGGTTGAGAAAGGATGCTTCACTGCCGAAAGGATTTGTAGAGCCTATTGTGTTTATCCCTAGGATCACACGAATTAGTGATTAAGCTAGTATGTTGGAACTAGTTCTGATACTACTTGTTGGTTAACAAGGGTTATATCTTCACCTAGAGGGGCGGGTGAATAGGTGGTACAAATTACAAATTAACTCGAATCGAAATGCAAAAGAAATTTCAAACATAATTATTTTTAATCGATTAAAGTGAAAGTTAATCAAATAAAACAGAGCAAATTTAATCGATTATACACAAACTTAATCAACTAACATAGTGTATACTTAATCGATTAATCAAGTTGTTTTCTAAAAAATCTTTTGGTTCTTGATTCTTTCGATACTGCAAGATATTAGAGATTAACCCAAATTTGATATGTTGTTAAATATGAAATCAAAATGCAATTAACAGATTAAGTTACTTAAGCAATAATCACTTAAAGAAAGATATCAAATGATGCAAGAAAGATAAATTTGAGAGTAAGTAAAGAGTGGGGTAAAAAGAGAAAACACAACCAAATTTTATCCTGGTTCGTTTGTTTATCTACATTCAAACTACATCCAACGCCCCCTTCTAATCTCAGGAGATTTGTTTCACTAGAAGAAATCAATTGTTTGATACAAGAACTTATTCGCCAAGATTTCTCTTGGACCTAGCTTCTAATGACACCATGTCACTTCTAACTAAGTACTTCAACAAGACTCCTTTAGGACCTAGACCATAGTAAAATATTTCAACTGATTTCTTTCTTTTCCCCTAGATGATACCTCACATCCAAATAGAGATAAATCTGCAAATAACTAATGTAAGGTTTTTGTGTACAACTTTTCGAATGCACCTCGAATATGCTATACAATACACTGACAATTATGCATACTGCCATTTGATGATTCTCACATACAGAGATAAAAATGAATGTATGAGACTCACTAAAGCAAATCTTTGAAAAACTTCTCAAGATAAGAAAATGCTCTCTTTTTCAAATATTGTAAAAACTCTTCTTTTTTTCTCAATTAATCACTATTGAATATTCTTGCTTTTCTGAGTTTTAAAACAATGAGTGTATTTCGTACTAACTGATCTGAAAATTTGACACTTTTAATATGGGAAAGATGGCAAAATATCATTTTGTTTTGAAACTGTTTTATTGGGGATAATCGGTTAAATCGTGTACTTAATTAATTAATGTTTCTTTCAGATGTCCAAGATTCCAAAATATAAACTAACTTAATTTATTAACCATGTCCTTAATTGATTAAGATTTTTCCCATTTAGAAAGACTTAATCGATTAGATAACATCTTAATTGATTAATGGTTTTCAAAAAGACTTTGTTTATAATGCATGAACCTCTAACATGAATGATGTATAGATGATGTATGACTTTGAGAAGGATATGATTATAAGTGCCCAAAATCACGTAGGCATGCTAAAATAAGTTTTAATCATGTTGTGTATGAAAAATCTCTTTTATGCAATATGTTCATGATATGTGAGATTTCTGAAAAGTTCACGCAACCTAGACTCTACCCATTCAAAGCATTTTATAGGACCTAAAAAGAAAATAAATACTCTTAATGTTCATGATCTATACTTGAATATGAATCTTGTAATATTGTTGTTAATGTGTCCATTTGTTCAAGGTTTAGTCTTTTATCTTCATCAAAATCATGATCTTGCATAGTTGCACTCACAAAATATATAATTAGGGTATAATCATTGAAATAAGTTTATCATGTTTAAAATGTATTATGTAAGATCATCATGAAATATTTGTCAAGTGCATTCTTATTAATTAATAATGGTTGCACAAATTAGTAGTTATGATAAACTGCGTAATGATTTTTCTTTGATACAATGAAATTGAAAAACAATTATATTTTTAGAGTGTTGTTATTGAATATTGAAATCGTAATGTCTTATTATAGTGAATGCCAAAATTCGTATATTTTGTTGGGGGAAATATAAAAAGTAAATTGTGAGATGTAATATTTTTTATAGTGAATATACCATATGTACATGATTTGTAATTAGAATTACAAAAAAGTAGTAGGATAAAATAAAGAAGAAATAATAATCTTGAATTAATGATGTTAGTTCTGAAAGTAATGATCATACTATTTTTGACACTATACAAATGAAGAAACAACTTTGGGACTGAAAAATAAATAGTGGAGAAATAGTAACTATCATGGAGAGTGCAAAAAACGATGTGGTGAACCTTTAACTTTTAATACATGTGTGACTATTGATAATCGTACAAATTTAAATCTCATTGTAGTCAAAATATTTGTTGATATATTTTCAACATAGTTATGAATAGAACCTAAAATTACAACAAACATTAAATTAAAAAGATTCTAATATTAATATTACCACTATTACATAAGTAATTTATGAAATCGTTTTTTAAGTGTTTATGGAAATATGATATATAATCTTATCACTAATTATTCTTGTCTTTGCTCTATATTCATGTTATTCCTTCTCTATCTAGCATAATGCCTCAATCTATATAGTCGTTGTTCTTTGATTCAAGCCTATCTAAACTTTCCATTTTGTATAATGAAACCTGGCATATTGAACTCGTTGTTTATGAGATCACCATCAGACTACTAAAAATAAACTAATAAGATCATGTTATTAAAGAGTATGCAATGAACATATAACATACCATTTTGGTGCAGACAAAAGAAACAACTATATTTTTTATGAGCACTGTGACTTGATAAAAGAGACACAAGTTGGTTCACAATGACTCTAAATTTCACTTAGAGGGGGGAAATAGGTGGTTTGATACTCAATTATTGTTTCTTGATTAAAAAGATATTCAATAATTTTCCTCTCTTTTAATCAATTAAAGGATGTCTTAATCAATTAATTGCTTTAACTTCAAAGCTTAATTGATTAAGCAGTTCTTGTTTCTTGAAAACTTGTTTTCTTGATACACCAAGATGCAAAGATTTAACTAATCTTATATTCACTCTACCAGATGAAATTATATACCTAATTACACGGAACAGAATATACAATTAATTTAGAAAGATTTGAATGTCAAGTAAAGTAAATCAAATATTGTGAAAACATAAAGAGTAAGGGATAAGAAAATTAAGACAATGACTTTTATTCTGGTTCGATTGCTAATCCACAAGCAATATACATTCAGGCCTCGCCTTCTGATCTTGAGAGATTTTTTCACTATGGAATAATGTTTTATAAACACACTTCCACTAAGACTATCTTGAACTAAGCTTCTAATGGCTTGCCTTCATCCACTTCTAATGGCTCCCTTACCATTTTTAATGGACGACCCAAACACTTCTAACTTCTCTACCAAGATACTTTTGCAGTGAACCTAGCTTCTAATGGCTCCTCGCCACTTTTAACCATGATTTCTTCAACATTTTCTCTTCTTCTTGACGATACCACATACCAAAGAGAAATAGTCAATATGATCGTCTACATTATGTACAAATGAGTGATGCACCGAAATATGCTGAATATACACACACTTCCAAAATATAAAACCTTCCTAAAAGTCTCACGCAACCCAGAATATAAAAATGTAAGATGCAAAGTTTTGTAAACTTGATATGACTTGAAAATCTTGCGATACTTCTCTAAAGACTCATGAAGTATTCTCTTATCACTTTTTGTGTATCAAAATATTTTTCTCTCTTTTAAAAAATACTTTGGAAAATTCTATCTTTAAATGTAAAAGTGAAAATCAATCTGATTCAATCATTGTGATGCAAATAGGAAAAGTTGGTTTAAAGTACAGTTCTGTTTTCTGGTGTAGTTAATCGATTAAACATTTTACTTAATCGATTAACGTTCTTTAAAAAATAAGACTCCAGAAAGTGTAACTTCCATTAACCGGTTAATCCTTAACTTAACCAATTAACGGGTTCTCATTTTGCACAACTTAATTGATTAAGGATTTTCTGAAATGTTATAAACCTCCTACATGATTTGTAAAAGTATGATGCATAATTTTGAATGATGTATGATTTAATATTGGTATATATAAAAACTTAAATCACATACATTGATATGACAATCGAAATTAAAAAACGCATGAGAAATAATTTGTGATTGTTAGTATTTAAAATTATTTTTATGGAATGACCAATTTCACCAACAGATAAAGTTTAAGAAGTAACTTTGGAAAAAAAATAGTTCATGATAATTACTTGCAAAAAACATAAAAGTATAAAGGATTTTATGTATTTTTCCAAAAAATAAAATTAATTACATTTTATCATCTAAACTATTGATTAAATTTTTGGAAAATTAATATAATAAGATATTTTATTTATTAATTTTTGGTTTACAAGTGACAAATGCCACTTTTTGGTAGATAGAAGAATTTAGTAGAAAGACATAACAATGCTCTTAAATTTTGGACATGTATCTTAATCACTCCAGTAGTGGTCTTTTTCATTGAAAATCCTCTCTCGTGTGATGTGCTTTTCCCAAAACGTTAAAAGGCTGAGAAAGAGGGGGAAGAAGAGATTAAAATTGAAAATGATGCGTCACCAAAAAAATCAAAATGAAAATAAAATAAAAATGAATGGGAGGGCCTTAAGTTGTGTGCCCTTTCCCTCTTTTATAGCACTAGTTTAGTGAATTCCATTAATTGAAGGCAAATATATATGATACATGCAGTCAAGCACCATCTTTCCTTTTACTCTCAAAAAGTATAACCTTACCTATAATTTAAGGAACTAATTTATTTTGGATGTACGACTATCTCTTCCAAAAAGTATTATTCTCATAAATTAAATCTTTGAGTTTTTGATGTTTGTGGGGATCTAATAAGTCTTACATCACTAAACCAATGTTTTGGTCACTATTTTAGACATACATAATGTTGAAAAAGCACTCAAATAGATAAAAGAAATATGTGATAGGGTGAGAAAAGAGATATCATTGCTTTCAAATAAATATTAGAAAATATTATCAAGGAAATCGGTTTTAGCTTTGCCATATGCCTATATTTCATTCTACTAATTATCAGTACAAAATAATAAACGAGTATTATAAATATAAATGTATATTCCACATTTTGAAATATAAAAACTATTTAAAATATTCTTTATTCGATAATAGAAGAATTCATATGAGAAAATTGTATGAAAGACTTACAATTATTCTTTTATATAAATAATTTTTTTCTTATGGGATATCTGATTCTCTTTGAAATTAAAATTTTAATAGGAAGAAATCATTCTCAAAACTTAAAAATAATATATGACAATTCTCAATAAAATACAAGTTCTTTCTCGTTAAATTGTCCCCAGCGATTAAAAAGAGCATTTGTTTAGTAAGTTTAAGCCTTATATATACTATTATAGTATTATTGCTAAAAAATGTGACTTACAATTACTTAACCATATTGTTGATGAAAATTCAAATATTTTAACGTATATAGTTTCAGTCCCCCCCTTAAAAACAATTGAATATCATATCTTTTACTACATATCATTATCATTCGATATATATACCATAAAGATAGTAATACGCTTCATGTTTTGGATTCTGACAACTGAGTATAGAATTCATATGCAAAATTGACATAATGCTTACTAATTATTGCTATGATCAAAAACAAGAAAATACATAGTTTTTATTTTGTGAGTGAATATGTAATATTTGTTTTGATTAGTCAATAATATTCTTGAAATGTGGTAGAGGAATGATGTAGAAGTGTTGCTCGGCTGAAACCAATATCCAAGTTGTTCAAAATGACCTGAACTAGTGGTGGATCACTCTTCGAGTGCATGAGGTAGGTACATTAAAAGGGACTCTAGACACAAGTTTGTGAGTATATATAGGAAACATTATATAAAGATAGATGTAGAGAAAATTTAGAGCTAAGTGAGGAGATGATACTTCCTCTCAGAAAATGCAAATTATATTGTGAAGGAAGACTCCTTGATGTCATAGTTTGTTTTTTCTTTAAATTTATTATGGGTGAGACAAATACACAATTTTCTTTACTCAATTTCCTAAACTACTCTACCTTAATAAGTGGGAGCACATTTTCTGTCTCACAGTTTGTGTCGTGTCACTTCATGTGCATGAGTTATGATTAGTCAAAACCAATATTTGATAATTAAATTTTTAACTCAAATATATTTTTTCAATCAATTATAATTCATGACATATAAAGTGGCAAAAACCGTAGGACAAAATATATATATATTTAACCATTAGATCACCTTATGACTATATTATATGATGTCATAGTTAATGTATTATCATGTCCTATCCATCTAACATTTTGTTGCAAACCTACGTCTCAGTTTATCGTGACTCTGAGCCTGACTGTGTCTAAGGAGATACTTGACCTTAGGAGGATCCTAAATGCATCCAAAGGTTCCTCTCCTGTTAAGTATACTTATTGGTCATATCTAGACCTTTGTAGGCCGATCTGCATCTTGTCATATAGGTTTATTTGTGGTTGGATAATATTTGATAAATATTTATATGAGGAAGAAGTAAAATAAATAAAAAATGATTTAAAAAGAAATCTTTAGCAACATCCAAATTTATTAATCATTTACCAATTAAATAATGTAACTCAAAAGAAAATGACAAGAACTAATTTAGCTAAGAAACCATATATTTAGCATTACAATTAGATCAAATTGTTACATTTCTGCTTGTCAATTGAACAATTCAAGTAGTTTGACAACAAATATATGTATTGTTTGAAAAGGTGTAAAATTACCCGATTTATTTAATTGATTCCATTCTAAGTTATATTGCTGATATATTAATTATAGTATCCATGAAATAAAAGAGGAAAACAAAATATAATTATGACTGCAACAAGTTGTGCAGATACGGAGGAGGGGCCCCCTTGTTGGGGGCTTTGTTGCAGAGAAAATTTAGATACAGATTATGCACAAAAGGAAAACATGAAGAGGACCATGAAGATGCAAGAGAGAGAGCATAGAAAAAGACAAAACATGTAAAGGACAAAATGCATGCTTAAAGACCCAGAGACATTTCTCTATCACTACCCCTCTATTTCCCAAAGTGTTCAACTCTACAGTATTAATTATGTATGTGATGTAATCAGAAAATCCATTGGATACAACATACTATTCTTTTCTGCTTACAAAATTTCAGCTTTCTACCAAGTTCTTTATGCTACTTTAATTAATTCACTAGCTAGATGCTTTTACATACATGGTTTAGGTTTAACTAGTTTTATTTTTTATTTTATTTTTGTGGGTTTATGTAAGCAATCAATAATAGAATAAGAGCTGAGTTCAGATATAAATGTATTGCATGGCTTTTATGCTTTTGGCGTGACAGTTTGAGAATTTTTCTATGTTTAGGTACTTCTTATAGGATTAACATATTAAGATATTCTCAAATATTAGACAGTCTAATATTAATTTTTGTCACATTATTATTTCAATCTAGTATTGGATCCTCAATAAAGAGTATCTAACTATCTATCCTTCTTCTGTGTGTCTTTAATTTGAAGGCAGTGATTTGTTATGGGGTGGACATAGAGAGGTCATGGCTCTATATTCTGCAAAACAACAGGCTATGGATGCGTCCTGCAATTGCATTATTTCCATTTTCCACCATCCTTCTAAATACTTCGACTTTGTAGTTCTAGCTAAAAGCACTCTTAATGCTCAAAGGGTAGTACAAAACTTCAATATTTGACCAAAATCTAAAATCTAAATCTAAAATGTACTTGGTTACAAAAAGATAATAGAAGTATCAAATGAATAATCAAACCTTTATTCTATTAGTGTGTTTGATCACATGAATTGAATAATGTCAAAATATGATCTATCATAAATTATTTATCATTTTTACTGATAAAGTATTGAAGTCTAAATTTTCCTTTATATATTCCATAATAAAAAATGGAACATGGAAGAAAGAAGAACATGGGAAAGAGGAAAAAGATTTAAAAAAAATAGTCATATAAGATATAAGAGGTGATGTGAGTGAAAAAGTGATAGGACCATTTTATTTAAAATTTAATTAGTTTTTGTTTCATGATTAAAATAACATGATTATAATATAAATAAAATGTACCTTGAGTCATTATCCCATTATTGCATAATGGTTCTAGTTTCATTTTAGTTATAAAGTTAAGAGTTGATAGAGTTTACCCTTACTAATTAAATCTTATTGACTTCACTCAAAGTAGTAGGATTAAAAATTAAAGTACCTCTCATCCGCCTAATCTATTTTAACATGTGAGATATAATGAATCTATACCTATAAAAACATATGACTCTTTTTAGTAATTATTTAATCATTAAATAAATCTGACCATTATGTATGATCATGTGATAAAATGCAACATTTTCACATTCTTATTTTGCAAAACATTCTCACAGGATATGCCCAACATATCTAAATACTAAATGAGTTTATGTCTTGACCATTAACTCTTATTTTATGATAAAAAATTATAATATAATAAATTAATACAAAAGTTAAGTAATCATACAACTACTCATTGCAGTTTGAGGCCGAACAACTATTTTTTTTTTTGTAGAAATAAGTACTACAAAAATAAATGAAAAAATAATTTATTGTGATACTTTTATCCTTTTATTTATAATAAATAACATTTTTGTTATTGAAAACAAAACTTAAAACAACAATTTCCCCTACACAAGAGTATTTTTGTTTTTGGAGGTGTCCAAAGTAATTTGAGTAAAAGCTCATTTCACTTCCACATTTTTTTCGATATTACTAGTTTGGTCGCTTAAAAATTGAAAAACTCAAAATGATCTTAAAAATTTCAAATGTGAGTCAAGTTAATCATTTTTAGGATATTTTATAACAACTTATATGAATTAATTTAACCTTAACATGACTAGTTTGACACACATTTGAAATTTTTGGGATCACTTTGGATTTTTATTATTTTTGAAAGATTAAACTAGTAAAGTCGAAAAACAGAAGGAATTGAAATGAGTTTTTGCTCAAGTAACTATAGTATATTTTTCTTTAAAATACATATATTAAGAGAAGCCACAATAAGTGTTCTGAAGGTTATTGTTAACAGCATAAAAACATTCTTATTTTATGAATTTTATTCTTAAATAAGAACTATGAGAGAGAAATAAGAACAAGGAGATAAAACAAAAAAAAAATAGATACTTGGTTAAGAATGTGGTATGTTGTGGGATTCAAATAAAAATAAGAATAGTGATTGTGAGGAAAAACTGAATGTTGTTCTTATTTTGTGGGAAGTTATAATAAATTATAAATTATCCAAATAAGAATGAAAATATTATTTATTATTGGGATGCTTTAATCATGTTCTAATCCTATATTTCATGTGATGAGTCAATTACTTCAATGAGGTATGCTAATGCTATGGTGGTATAGATATAGGGTCATCCCCATTCCTCCAAATGGCCACCTGGGGTACCCTGCATCACGCAGCTGAAGTTTAACCACTGTAAGCAATGTAGCCTCAATTTCCGAAGCTTTGTCACGTAATGCATACATATCCCTTTCTTCTTCAGTTCAGTGTCCTCAAAACTCAAACACTTCGCACTTTATACACCTTTTTTCTCTAAAAAAAATAAATTAAAACAAATGATAATGATGTAAAGTAAAATATATATAAATGGGACCATGGTGCAATAAACAATGTAGCTCATTTTTTCCACAATGGGGTTAAGTTCGATTGCTTTTACTTTTGGCCCATGCATTCACGTTTACCATTCATACCAAAGTCTCAATCTGTCTCAACAATTCCAACATACCAACTTCTCTCCTTGCATTAGTCCCGAATTTACTAGATTGCCATTGCAAGACTATTTTCATTTGAATCAAATCTTGTGTCACATATTCTTGACGGCAACATGTGCCAAAAACAGATCCTGCTTTGTCAAAACACAATAAACTTAATTAAAAGTTTGAAGTAAATATAATCTTTTATCAATCATAAATAGTTTTTAGCATAAAGAGTGACGAAGTATAGGATAACAAATTTTTACATTTTCAATTTTTAAAAAAGAGTTTACATTGTCATTTATGAAAATAGAATTTACATTATCAATTTGTTGACGTGTTAATGAGACAAAAAATTGAAGTGTAAAGACTTATTTTAATCCCTTTGAAAATTTTGTGTATACCAATTTCATTAATGAAGAATAAAAGTTGCAAAATGGTATGTACAAAATTTTCACAATTGATTTATATTACTTTTGTTTGAGACTCAATAATAGTTAATAAATTAATAATGAATGATATGTTAACAGTGTAACAAATCATTACATTGTCATTATATACCTATTAAATCCATAGGACAATTGGTGCTGACACATTTGAAACACCCTATATAAAAAGAGAGACTGGGCTGCAGCTGCTGGGGACCTAGATCCAGCCAACATGCTTCTTGCTCTGTTATTTGCTCCACTGCATGCCTCTCCTTAGGCATGTATAAAGCTGTGTAAGTTTGCTGTCCTAGACTAGACTTTGCTAAATTGTTAATTTCACCCATTATAAGACTACGCCAGTGTATTAAATTGGGATTAAGAGTATGATATATTGTGTTTGCGGAAATTATATAAAATTGAGGGAAAGTACAGCCCATATGGGTGGGTTCCGGTCATGATGTTGTTAGAGATTCCGGATACATTAATATTGTGATAGCAGTGATTATAAACTATAATTTAAAATACTCCACTAAAACATGAGAGTTAAGTGATAGGGTAATCTTAAAAAATATTTTAAAAACACTTTTTAAGGAATTCAAACATAAAAATTATATGCATAAAGGTTAAATATTTGAAATTCAAAATCTTAAATGCATCACTTTACCATATAGATTACTATGTTAAATTCCTTGACAAGTGATTTAGAATACCGGTAGCATTTCCCTGACTTATAATGGTTAACATTATATGGGCTTGATAAGGTGACTTATTAAATATTTAATTAATAAATGAAATGGTTATCATATCAGTTAAAATAGTACAATTATAGTTTTATCACACAAAAATATTACAATTATAGTTAAAATTGGAAGAATTAAAATATTAAACAGATAAAATTAATATTGCACATTTAATGTTTCAGAAAAAAGATGTTTGTTTTATTTTTATCGTAAGTTAAGAATTTCTGTAGTGGATATTCAAAAGTTCAAATATAATGAACTTGGATATTCATAAGTGTACTATTAGCACAAATTCTCTAGTGGATATTCATAAGTGTACTATTAGCACAATTAGGCGCATATCACTTGACACTTGTACACACTTTCATAGATCATTGTTTTGTATTTTGTTAGGAGTATTGGTATTACCTTGTAAGAGAGAATATGATTTGGAAGTCCTAGCTGCGGTTATGTACTATGAATATTCACGTAAGCAAGATTCTTGGTTGGGAGTTAGAAGTGGCTGAGGCCAAACCATTAGAAGTGGTGTCGAGTATCCATTGAAAGCGGGTGATATGGTCAAACCATTGGAAGCTCTAGGGCCAAGAAGGGAGTCTTGTAATTATAAGAGTGTTTGTAAACATTTGTTTCCTATAGTGAAGAAATCTAACCAAGCATATGTCGCACCCCGATTTTCGGTTGCACGACTTTGTTTAGAGTCGCCACTACATTTTATAGTTAAAAATGTAGAAAAATCTTTTAAGCTCAATTACCTTGGGCTTTTGAATTTTTGATATCCAAGTTCGGGAGTCGGTTACAATGTAGGGAAGGTATTAGCACCCTACCTGCCCGCCTTAAGCGGTACCCTTCATTAAAATATATGACTTTATTATTATTATTATTATTATTATTATTTATTAAATTGTCTGATTAATTAGTTACTTATTATGAAAAAATATTATTTATTTTTATTATTGAGCCTGACAATATTGACTTTGGTCCTACGTACCCCATTAAGGGGATCAAGGCTTACGTAGTTCTTTAAGTAGAAAATGGTTTATTGGTTGGATGTATTTTAATTAAAGAAAATATAGTTTTTAGTCAAAATATATATATTTTGCAAGTTTTGTTTATTATAAAAAAAAGGTTTTTATTTGGTTATTTAAAAAATGGAATAAGTTGATTTTGAGATTGAATCGATTGAAAAGAAGCGGCGTAGCGCGACCTTTCGAAGATGATCTGAGAAGAAAGAGACCTCCAGGGTGACCTTCTCTCCATCTTTGATTAAGTCCCAAAATTATTTTATTTTTTGAAAAGCGTTTTATGATAGTGTCATATTTTACTTGTTTTTAAAAAATGTTCCAATTTTTGTTAATCATAATTTTAATTATTTACAGAAAGTAAACAATTTAATTAATTGCTAAAATATCATAAAAAAAAGTTTGTTAATTGTTAGCAATATTGAAATAATTTTTATCTCTTTTTTGTTGTTATTATTCCTCATAAAATATTACTAATAATTATTCATTATTGTAACTATTATACTCTTGTATAAACTAATTAATGAAAGTATTTAAAAATCATATATAAATAATTTATTTCTTTATTTATTAACTAATATTTTGTTGTTGAACTAATAAAAGAAATAAAGAAATAGAAAAAATAGTACCTTATAGCCTTTGAAATATAGAAATTTGAATT
>NC_032013.1:15749358-15750283 GCF_001865875.1 Lupinus angustifolius | reverse complement strand
TTAATTATTTTTATTCATCAAATATTAAAATTTTGGAAAATATCAAAATACATAAAATGAATTTAATTTATTTTTTTTATTTACAAAGTTTTTTTTGGGCTTTTTCTGGGCCGGACAAAGTCACAGCTGCCCCTCTTTACTTGTTGCTTACCGGATAGCAAGCAAACCGAGGTTTGAGAGATATCATGGTAAGTAACGAGTAAAGAAGTGAACATTATTTTGTCGAGGCTAAGAAAAGGGCCATTAGGAAAGGTACCGAATTTGATGAAGCAGATCGATGCTCTGCTGGTGGAGTAGGGATTTGTTGAGGCAGTTCCCGTGGTTGCCGTGATGGACCGGGATTTGTTGAGGCAGTTCCCGCGCTTGCCGTGATGGACCAGGGATTTGTTGAGGCAGTTCCCGCGCTTGCCGTGATGGACTAGGGATTTGTTGAGGCAGTTCCCGCGTTTGCCGAGGCAGCTCCCGCGTTTGCCGTGATGGACCAGGGATTTGTTGAGGCAGTTCCCACGCTTGCCATGATGGACCAAGGATTTGTTGAGGCAGTTCCCGCGTTTGCCGTGATGGACCAGGGATTTGTTGAGGCAGTTCCCACGCTTGCCATGATGGACCAAGGATTTGTTGAGGCAGTTCCCGCGTTTGCCGTGATGGACCAGGGATTTGTTGAGGCACCCATGCTGCCAAAGGGATTCAGGGATTTGCTGAGGCACCTGTGCTGCCGAAACGATCCAGGGATTTGCTGAGGCACCCGTGCTGCCAAAATGATTCAGGGATTTGCTGAGGCACCCATGCTGCCGAAAGGATTCAGGGATTTGCTGAGGCACCCGTGCTGCCAAAACGATTCAGGGATTTGCTGAGGCACCCATGCTGCGAAAGGATTCAGGGATTTGCTGAGGCACCCGTGTTGCCAAAACGGTTCAGGGATTTG
>NC_032013.1:15746949-15749258 GCF_001865875.1 Lupinus angustifolius | reverse complement strand
ATTTGCTGAGGCACCCATGCTGCCGAAAGGATTCAGGGATTTGCTGAGGCACCCATGTTGCCAACATTGAGGTTTTGGTGTGAAGTTAGAAAATTCACTTGCGGATTGTAATGTTCTGCACCAGTTATTAATGCTGACATTGTGTATGAATGTATGTTGAGATGCAATTTTTGGTTTGTTCTTTATGGTTTATAGGAATGATTTAGAGATGCATGTTTGAATGTTTGGTTATATGCAATGCAATAATTAGTTTGCGCTTATTAGAAGAATAGTGTAAGAATACATGTTTGAATGCTTGGTTATATGCAATGTACTGTTTTGTTTGTTTGTTTGTTTGTGCTTATTAGAAGAATAATATGGGGATGTATGTTTGAATGCTTGGTTATATGTAATGCAATATTATTTTGCTTTTTTGTTTTTGTTTGTTTGTGCTTATAGGAAGAATAATTTGAATATGCATGACTAGTTATATGCAATGAATGATTATATCATGTTTTTTTGTTTGTGCTATAATGATTGGTATATGAATGTGACTATGCATTGAAAAATAATGATTGTTTATGCTATAATGATTGGTATTTGAATATGCATGACTAGTTATATGCAATGAATGATTATATCATGTTTTTTGGTTTGTTTGTATGTATGTCATGTATAATACGAACACTATATATAATGTTTGAATGAAATGAGGAGTAAGACTCGTGCACGATTGTTCTAATGCATCACTTATGGTTCAATTTGTTTTTTTTATCTTGTGTATGAAATTCAAAATTTTTTGTAGACTCGACTGAAGTGGTCTTTGTTGCTTGATGTTGATTGGTACCATCAAAATCTGCCCCAGTTTACTTGAAAATGTCTTTCTTTGAGGTGATCCTTAAAACTCTTGTCTTCACTCGGGAGGCTACAACTTAGATTCTCCAAAAGATTGCCCCAGTTTGGGTGATTGATGATATGCAGTAGCAAGTCTTCAATTCAGGGTGTTCATTTAATTTTCTCTAATCGGGTGTTCATTTAATTTCCCTAATTTTTGCCCAGAATACCATATGTAGGCATCTGTCGGGAATTCTCTCATTTTATTACGATCTTAAGTCGCCTTTGCAGGTTTTCGACTTAGGACCCCTCACCTTTTTCTAGGTTGCCCATGTGGGTTTTCAACCTAACACTCTTTTGTTGTTTTTTTTTGTTTTTTTTTTGTTTTTTTTTTGCTTTTTTTTCTTTTTTTTTTCTTTCTTTGAACACCCCTATATGTCTTGACTCGATGGAAAGTAGAAGCTTTGTACAATGAGTCGTTCTTTCTTCAAGAGACTTGATAATCTAAGATCTTTCTTGTGTTTGATTGAGAGATCTTAACTTCTTGTAATTGACACAATCATGATAAATCACTTCTGCATTGCCCCAGTTTTGGCTTCTTCTAACTTTCCACTAGAAAATGTGATCAACACCAAAATTTGCCCCAGTTTGATCTTCTTGTGACTTTCCACTGCCCCAGTGTGAGATAATTCGAGTCATATCCATATTGATTTGGTAAGCTTAGATTGTCAAATTCTAGGCCATAAATCATCTTAAAACCTGCCCCAGTTTGAGAAGCTTCCAATTTTCCTTTGCCTTTATTGCTCATGCATAAATTTTTTTTTAGAACAATGATCATGCAAATTTTGGTACGTGTTTGGGCTATGAGTGGTGATATGGTAATGATGATAAAATTTGGATTTGACTTGGGTAAATGTCGTGGTGATGATGATTATAGAATTCAATTTAGGTTTGGCTTGGGTAGACATGGTGGTGATGATGATAGAATTCAATTTGGATTTGACTAATAGTAGATGGTGAAGGTGTGAAGGATAGATGGTTGATATTTAACTGTGGTTGATGCTATTTAATTTGTGTTTGGGCTTGTGTTGATATGATGATGGTGATAATAAATTTTAACTTATGCATTAAAGATGAGATATTTTATGAAAACTTTACGAGACTTGTGGAGTCAACATTTTTTCTTCATGATGCACATCTTAGGCAAATAAGTCTTCAATAAGGTCTTTTTAAGCTTGTATCATGGCTAGGCTAAGGGTTTTCAAGAAAAGAATATAAGGCTCAAAATTTGTGTTTCCCATACCCACCATTCACCTTTCTTCTTTATCCTATTTTCAACATTTTCAAACATGACATTCAACTATTGAGAGAATTTTTTAGGTTTTGATAAGGATGGCCTGTGATTAAGGCAATGATTTTTCATTAAGGGTTCCTTTTATGATCCTTGATATTGCACTTTTGCCCTAACTTTTGCCTGAGATATTAATTGAGGATTC
>NC_032013.1:15745819-15746849 GCF_001865875.1 Lupinus angustifolius | reverse complement strand
TTTTTTTTTGGCAAGGAACGTTCTTTGTATTTTCTCATCCCTCGGTCACATGATTGATGTAAAAGAATATTTTTCTTTAATAATTGAATGTCAAGGAAAACTATTGAATAGCTACCCTCCCCAGGCTATTGAAATATTGAGGGTTATTAAAAAATTATATCCTTTCATTATGTCTGGGCTCAAATGGGGTGACTAGGGATATCTCCAAGATGTTTAGGAATTACAAAAAATGCCTTGTGTCATTAGAAAAATTTGCTTGAAGATGTACATCATTTTTTTTATTTTACATTTGCATCATTCTCCATTTTATTTTATTTTAAATCAAATATCTCACAATAATGCATAGATTAATAATTTTATTTGGGATTATTTGGTTATGTGTTTTTTGGATAAATATGGTGAGTGAAGTTAGTATGGTTAGGTATCAGATGGTGAAAGTTGCATGATCAATATATCAGTATATACTTGTTAAAAAGACATGCATTTGAAAGTAGATCTTTCTGAGTGAATACTTGAATGGTTTAACCTTGACTGTGGTCCTCAAGTGAAGAGAAGTTTCCGGATTGGTCTCCAACTTTGCTGGGGTTGAAGGTAATGCACTATTAAGTATGACTCAACCACAAACTGGAAGTTCTCTATCTTCTTGAATGTCTTCAGTTTGAATAATGATGGCTTTCAGTCGAGTCTAACAAACTTGTTCTTAAAATCAATATTTCATTTATGAGTGTCCTTAGCAGTGGGATCATGAAATGCATGCAAAAAATGATTTCTTATTGATGCATGATGTGCATGAAGTGAATTTTTATCATGTTACATGTATTGAGATGCAACCTATAACTTAAATGATGCAAGAAATGTGTATGACTATGTATATGTTTGGATGTATGGATAGTGCAAGGATGCAAATATTTTTATGATGCATGAGATGTGGGAATGCATATAATTTTATTTTTTCTTGAATGAATGAGACTGCTGAAAATGCAATTTATGATATGTACGACTTTGAATGCATGAGGGTTATGATATATAG
>NC_032013.1:15744729-15745719 GCF_001865875.1 Lupinus angustifolius | reverse complement strand
TGATGAATGAATAAATGCATGCATAAGTAGTAGATGATGAATTTTCATATATATATATATATATATATATATATATATATATATATGCATGTATGAATGTATGTATAAGTCAATCAATAAAAAATTTCTTTTTGAATGCATAAATCAATCAATGAATAATTTTATTTTTGAATGCATAAATGAATGGATAATTGAGTGAATATTTGAGCATGCATTTTTTATGAATTCCCCTCAAGGGTACGATATTTACATGATTTTTATTTTATACAACAAAATTTCAAACAATGTGTTACAATACAAACATTATCACAACAAGTATAACATCCTAGGACAATGTTCTAACATATAATGGACGCCCTTGGCAAGTTCTAGACTCCCTATAAAGGTTCTCATATTGCATCTCTCACGAATAGAGAAACCCAAATATTATGATGTTAGAAACAGGAGACCAGCTCGAGCGGCTAACTCATAATAAGAGGTGACAATATGAGTGACCCACATCACCAACACTTAGAAGCGGCAAAGACCGCGACCAGTGAGGCTAGTGTCCCTTCTATCCAAAAAGGTATCACTAATACCCGGGCGTAGGGCATATTTGTGTGCCTAAAATGCGTACATTATATATCACATAATAATAAAAAATACAAAAATGCACGTATAATTCATATATACACAACATATAATTACTAATTAAGAATGCAATTCATACAATTAATAATTAAGCACACAATGTCATATTTATACATACAATTAAAATTAAGCATATAATTTATAATTATACATATAATTAATAATTAAGCATGCAATTATTGGAAATTAACTAATCAACAAAATAGATAATAATAATAATAATGGTAAATAAATTGTCACATATTTTATTGATTATGGGTTGGACTCTCTCAAAAAAGTCCCCAGCAGAGTCGCTAGCTGTCGCGCCCCGATTTTCGGTTGCACGACTTTGTTTAGAGTCGCCACTACATTTTATAGTTA
>NC_032013.1:15738703-15744629 GCF_001865875.1 Lupinus angustifolius | reverse complement strand
ATACATAAAATGAATTTAATTTAATTTTTTTATTTACAAAGTTTTTTTGGGGCTTTTTCTGGGCCGGACAAAATTGGGTGTTCTCAGAATAAAATTATCATCTTCATTTTCTGTATCTTTTATCTCGTTACATTTCAGTTTATCTCGGTTTGACCTCACAACTCGACTACTAGGATACCACACCATTCGTGACTTTGGACCCTACCGAATTTTCGCTCTATCCAAGACTTCCTGCCCCATGAAGACACAAATTCTCTTTTGCGATGATACTAACACATCATGAGAAACAATCCTTGTTTTTTACAATGTTTGCCGAGTTATCTGTATGGTATCAGCAGGTCAGAATACACCTAGAAGGGGGGTTGAATAGGTGTCGTAGATCACTTACTCTGCTTTTCCGATATTTTATGCAAAACAGAAAGTTACTAAACTTAATCGATAAAGCTTGGTTTTAATCGGTTAACCAGTGCTGGACTTAATCAATTATGCTTGTGGATAATCGATTATCTTGAGTCTTACATATCCTGATTTTATGGTTTCTTGAAAATAAAGTCAACGATTACCAATCCTTATATAATTAATTGATTATAGAGGTAACATAATGATACTAAATCAGATTATAGTAGGTAACACAAAATGAATCAATTAACAAGAATATAAAGCACAAAAGTAAAGGAGATTAGGGTTAGAAAATTGTGCACAAAGAATTTTTATCTTGCTTCATTTGTGGTCCACTGCACACTACATCCATGCCTCCCCTTCTGATCTCGGGAGATTATTCTTCTTCGATATTGAAAATGTTTGATACACACAAACTTCCAATAAATGTCAAAATTTAAGACACTACTTTCTTGGACTCTACAAGCTTGAGAACCTCGGTTTGACCTCTCTATCTCGCCTACTAAGATCACCTATCTTTTCGCAATTAGGCCCCAGCTAGGTGTCGCTCGCACCAAGACCTCCTAGTTTTCGTGATGAATAACATGATCTCTTCTTGAAGTGAATTTACTCACCAAGAAATCATTTTCCTTGTTTTTTTTATAGATTTTCAGTTTTCTCGAGTACTGAATACTCGAATATAACAATGTAAACTCAACTCTAAAAACACTATGCAGAATACTCACAAGAACCTATTCTATATGAGAAAATCATACAAAGGTTATCACAAAACAAATTTCACAATTTCCAGAAAATAGATTTTTCTCACTTTCACTTTAAAACAAATCAAGAAACACAAGAATGAATGTAATGCATGTAAAAAGTCCTAGAGATGCATGCAACACTTTGAATGTCTAAGCCCTATTCAACATGCCCTATTCTCTAAACTTTTCTAATGCAATCTATATGAAAGTGTATATTCAAAGATCTTCTAGTTATGCAAGATTATACAAAATTATGCATGATATGATGTTATGCCACATGGGCCAAAATTCTAGCATTTATACCAAACACACTAATACTTCAATTAATCGATTATTCATCCACTTAATCAATTAAAAGGTTGTTAAAAGTTGGTTTTCTATTACTTCTTAATCAATTATAAAGTATCTTAATCGATTAGCACACCAACAATATCAAATTGGTTAGCTATTATAATTATGCTAATCGATTGTACATAATACATAATTGATTATGCTGTATGAAAAATAGTTTCTTGATGCATGGTAAACTACCTATATGATATGTAAACATGCAATATGTAGTTTTGTGTAGTATGGATTTGTCTCTTGGTGTGAGATCACCACAGAGATTGAAGTTCTTCACCAAGGCTAGGAGGTCTTGATTTGAGGATAAGAATCTTCGCTGGGGCTAGTTCGCGAGAAAGGTTTTCTCAAGAGGCGAAGGATAGAGTCAAACCAAGGATTTAGAGATCCTAAATTTCAAGAAGGGAGCGTCCTATGTGCTTGTAATTGAATTGGTATTTGTACCCATTTTTCAATATTGTGAAGAAAGAAAATCTCCCTGATCCTGAAGGGGGAGGCCTGTATGTAGTTTGTAGTGGACCGCAAACGAACCAGGATAAAAATCCTTTTTTGCACTGTTCTTTCTCTCTTTATCTTCTTTATGTTTCTTGCCATTATAAATTGAATCTGTAATTGAAAAGTTGGATATTTGTTTACTGCCATATACTTAATATCTGTGCATAAAAATATCTGAATTATATCTCCTCAATTGTGTTTTAATTACTATGCAATTTGCCTGTCTGATCATTCTGTTCTGTGCAATAGTTAATCGGTTAAACCCTGCTGTTAATCGATTAACTGGACTGTTTTTACAGCAGTTGGGTTTTGGTTCAAGAAGCAGTAATTGTTAACCGCTACACCTATTCAACCCCCTTCTAGGTGTTCCTAGACCACTAATACCTAACAAGCGGTTGATCTCTTCATTGAACTATTCATTTTGTTTCTCAAACCCCGACTGAATCAAGTTCCTCAGAGATTCATAGTGTGTGTCAATGCAAGCATTGAGCCTCTCTTCCATAGTGTCCAAATGAGCTATCCCGAAAGGTGGTCCTTGCGGCATAGCAACAGCCTCCCCCTGATTCTCAGGAACCTGCTCATCCATAGAAGTAGGAACTTCTTCATCAGACACGAGAAATCAAGTGGATTAGGTTGATTCCATTATCATACTTATAAATTCTCATTTTGCGGATTAGGTTGCCACCAATCAAGTGCTCACGAGAAATCATAGAGATGATCACCGTATCATATGTATCTATTTCTAGATGATCAATGATGCAAGATATGAAGATACCATAAGCAAGCAACTTGGTTGAGGAGGTGGAGATACCATACATAACCTTTACAATTTCCTCAAACCAGTTAATCATTATATTTTATCGAATAGCAAACATAAATTTCAAGTCGTTGATAGTTGGTTGGGCATGGTTGGTGTTTCTCTGAACAAGTATAAATGCCACAATATAATGCAGAAGTCAGTTTTCAACCGAGAACGATCTAACCTTAGTTAACTCTCCTTGTACATACAAGTGTGGTCCTCTAAGACAAGATTTATACATTTCAGTTGCATCAAATGAGTTCCATGACTCATTTGAGCAGTCTCTCAGGCCAGAACCGTCACTATACAACCCACCCACACCTAGAAATAGGGTCTCATTTAGCTCAAATAATTTTCATGAAAGCATAGACCAATAGTTACCATCTTTATATCTAAAATTTGCATAGAACTCCCTAACTAGAACAACGTATATCTTTCCGTTAAGCTCAAGAAATCACACCTTGAATTTCCAATCTGTGGGGAAACTCAAAGCCTTGTTCTACCATCCAAGCCATATCCGCATAGCGTATACGTTGGCTTTCTCCCTTGGAATTTTTCTAAGCAAGTTTCTTGAAGGATTAGTGAGTAGTATGGGTCAACGTGATCCCTTTTATCACCATGGCCAGATACAGAGCCTGCTTCAGTTATTCTTGAATGACTAGCTGTTGTTTTGACTCTCTTATGCTTTCCATTAGCCATCCTTTTTGGGATTAGAATGATTTAATCGATTATATAATCGATTTGGGGTGTTTTTGAGCTAGGGTTTAGAATTGAGGAAAATTCTAGGTTTTCGGATTTCTGCGGATTTGGGGGCTAATTGATGAGTAACTAGGCTTATTGGGGCTCGTTTTGGATTTCTATATGATTAGGATAGATCAATTTCAGCAATTGATAAAAAAAGGGTAGGAATTTGAGATTTAGGGTTTGAAAAATCTTTCCAAACGCATACTGAATCTGATTTACCTTGCTGTCTTAAATCGATTAAGGCTCATATTAATCGATTAAGACACAATAAAGGCTTA
The DNA here is from genome assembly GCF_001865875.1 of Lupinus angustifolius. NCBI lineage: Eukaryota > Viridiplantae > Streptophyta > Magnoliopsida > Fabales > Fabaceae > Lupinus > Lupinus angustifolius. The sequence goes on along the minus strand of NC_032013.1, from coordinate 15,740,829 downwards.
AGAAACTAAGCCTAGTTAACCGTTTAAAGAAAGACTTAATTGATTGAAGATATAAATTTTCAAAATGCTTAAGCTACTGGAACTCAGTTTAATCGATTATGACACATGGTTAATCGATTAACATTAGTAAGATCACATATTTGAGTACATTTTTGAGAAAGGCATGGCACACTAAGACACTTAACCTAATAAGCTATTCTAGACATAATTAATCACTTCAAGCATATAAACATAGAATCATGAATATAATTTTAAAAGCACAAGGGAAACATGCATTCAACAAATATTACAGAGATAAGCATATTGATCATGCAAAGGCATACAATACTAATATCCAAACTAGTTAAGATATTGTTCATCAAGAATTCCAAGTTCTCTTCTAAGAACAAAGAATGAATCTCGTAGAAGGGGCTTCGTGAAAATATCCGCTAGTGGTTTAGTGGTTTCAACAAATTAAAGCACATAATCACATTTTTGAACATGATCATGCAAGAAATGATGCTTTATTTTTATATGCTTGGTTATAGAATGCAAGATGAGATTCTTGGATAGGTTTATGGCGCTTGTATTGTCGCATTTAATCGGCATCTTTTATAACTTGAGACCGAAATTCATAAGTTGTTGCTTCATACAAAGGATTTGAGCGCAACAAACACCAGCGGGAATGTACTTCGCTTCCATGATGGATAAAGCAACACAAGCTTGCTTTTTGCTGTGCCATGACACTAAGGAGCTGCCTAATAGGTGGGAAGTTCCACTAGGGCTTTTCCGATCCAATTTACACCCATCGAAATCAGAATTGGAATATCCTACGAAGGATAGTGAGGCATCCCTAGGATACCATAATCCCATATTAAAGGTTCCCTTTAAATATCTCATGGTTCGTTTAACAAAACTAAAGTACATTCTTTAGGCATAGATTGATATCTTGCACACATCAAACGCTAAACATTATATCAGGGCAACTCACAGTTAAATATAATAGAGAGCATATCATGTTGCTATATTTAGTTACCTCTATCGCTTTTCCTTTATCATTTTTGTCTAAGTAGCATGAGGATGCCATAGGAGTGGATGTTTATTTGCACTTTTCCATCTCAAACTTCCGATGCAACTCTATGTAATATTTTGACTGGTGGACAAATATGCCACTTTTCATTTGCTTAATTTGTAACCCGAGGAAGAAGGTAAGCTCTCCCATCATTGACATTTCAAATTCACCCTGCATCAAATCAGAAAACTCATTGCACAAGAGTGATAAGTGCCAAAAGTATACACTTTTCACCATCATTCTATGGCACTTATCCTATGCAAATTGTAGAAAACCAACTTAAATTAACACTTTTTAGGTGAACTTTGCATGATTAAATAAATTGGTTCTTTATTAATTCTTGTCCAAGTTTTCTTTGAGTTTTGTAGGAAATTGAATATTAAAGAATAAATTCAAAGATGGATAAGAATTCAAGCAAAATTCAAGACAAAAGCTCAAAATGAATTGCTAAAAGTAATCAAGTTAAAGCATGGCATTCTATGTGCTTAATTTGGTTACTTAGCCTTGAAGAATGGTAGCTTACTTCGTCTTGAAGAAACCTATGTTAAGGTAGGCAAGGCAACTTGAAAAAATCAAATGCTTACCTTAACTCAAAGAAAACAGCCAAAAAGTGCCAAGCAACCAACAAAAATCAAGTAACAAACCAAAGGAAAAAAGGTTGCTTCACCAAGAAGAAATCAAGCACAAAGCTGTCCAGCCAAGCCAAGCACCAAGCACCAGGCCAGGTCAGCCACATACCAAGCACCAAGCCTGGTAAGCCATGCACCAAGCACCAGGCCAGGTCAGGCAGGCACTAAGCACCTGGCCAGGTCAGCTAGCACCAAGCACCAGGTCAGGTCAGCTAAGCTGCTGAAACATGCAGCTGAGCGTGCAACCAGTCAGCTGAGCTGCTGAAACATGTAGCTGAGCGGGGAACTAGGTCAGCCAAGCTGCTGAAACAGGCAGCTTACTGGGGAAATAGGTGGGCTAAGCGGCTGGCGCACGAGAAAAGTGGTTTTTTGGTCAAATCATGGAACATCTTACTTTTTCTTTGCTTAAAGGCCAAGAACATGACCTCATGGATGACATAAGGCTA
>NC_032013.1:15719186-15738603 GCF_001865875.1 Lupinus angustifolius | reverse complement strand
TACTTAATAATTATGTAATAGGTAATTGCTTCGATACCATTATACCGGCGTTAGAATTTATTCTAACAAAGTCGAGATGGGGCAAAGAAGGAATGACTTATTCACATGATTATTAAGAAAGTAAGTTGTAACTGGAATATTCTTGAAACCATTATACCGGCGTTGGAATTTATTCTAATAAAGCCGAGATGGCGAACAAAGAATAAAACCGAGTTCTCTTACTTACAAAAGGAACATGACGAAAATGAGAGTATTCATCTTTCAACAAATTAACACTACTGTCAGGACGATTTGTTGAGGGGAGAAAACTCTCAACTAAAATAAACACCGATCAACGCTTTCAATAAAGAGGTAATTAGTAGTTCCAAATATAATATTATCAACAAATATTTGAACTAATAAAACATGATTATGTGATTTTTGGATAAAGAGCATTGTGTCGACTTTTCCCCTTACGAACTCCTTTTCTAAAATAAAAGTACTCAGTCTATCATACCAAGCTCGAGGATTTTGCTTTAGGCCATAAAGTGCCTTTTTGAGTTTATAGACATAGTTCGGGAACTTATAATTTACAAGCCGGGCAGTTACTCAACATAAACCTCCTCTTGAATGAATCCATTCGAGAAGGCGCTCTTGGCATCCATTTGGAAAAATTTAAAATTCATGATCGATGCAAAATCCAATATTATCCTAATGGCCTCTATCCTCGTAACAGGGGTGTAGGTTTCATCATAATCAATACCTTCCTCTTGGTTGTATCCCTTGGCCACAAGGTATGCTTTGTTTCGTATTATTAGGCCATATTCATCAAGTTGGTTTCTATAGACGCATTTAGTGCCAATTATCGGATGGTCTTTTGGTTTGGGGACCAAGTCCCACACATTATTACGTTCAAACCAGTTTATCTCTTCTTACATAACTATACCCTACTTCTCATCCTCTATGGCCTCATCTATGGTCTTATGCTCTATTTGAGATACGAAAGCTAAAAAATTACAAAATTTATACAAAGAATTACGGGTTACCACCCCCGTAGAAATATCACCTATTACTTTATCAAGTGGATGGTCTTTCTAAGTTTTCCACACCCTCGACAAGTCCCGATGATCATCGTTGACTTCTTGATCATCCTGAGATTCTTTGTATTTTTCCAAGTCCTTAGTATATGCTTCTTCCAAAGCACCTTTATCGCATAATTGGCTGATACTTAATAAGTTGTGCTCCAAGCTTTCCGCATAGAGCACGTTCTCGATCACTGCTTGAGAAGTATTGCTAATTGTCCGTACACCAAGTATTTTCCCTCGGTTGTGTCGCCAATGGTGACGCACCCTTTGTCTTTAAATGAAAGATCTTGGAATTTCGATCTGTGACCGGTCATTTGCCTCGAACAGACGCTATCTAGATACTAGTGTTCACCATGCGTTCGAAGGCATACCTGCAAAACATTTTACTTGTCTTGTTTAGGTAACCAAACTATATTGGGTCCCTTTTTGTTAGTAACCAAAAGATATTATCCCCTTTTCACCCAAACGTGAGTACCATTAGGCACACCATACTTTCTAAAATAACATGCAACGAAGGTATGACCATGAGTGCCATAATAGAAACATGTAGGCATGCGAATATATGACTTTTTATAACTATGGACTACAGGTCTCCTATATGGCATTTTCTTATTAGTTGTGGGTTTATATCCTATTCCCATATGGTTACCAACATTTCTTGATTCAACAAGTAATGTGTCTATCTTAAATTTACTGTATGTGAGCTTTGCGAGTTTTTCTTTGAAATTTGAATTCTCAGTTTGCAAACTCTCGCAAGTATCGCATACAACTATTTGATATAAGTTATTCTTAGAGAAATCACAAGAGCTGCAAGAGTAGATTAAATCAAGAGTTTCATTTTCGAATTTTAGTTCATCTAACTCTTTTTGCATTTTAATAATTTGTTGTTCATGCAATAGGATTACCCGTTTTCTATCTACACTAATCCTAGAAAGCTTGTTCAATTCCTCATGTAGTTCAACAAATGCATTATACAATTCATCATATGTAGGGGAGTCATAAGAAGAAGATGAAATATCAGAATATACCTCATTCGCATCATCCTGACCACTCGAGCTACAAGCATCTTGCGTTTTTACCATTAAGCATAGTTTCGCAGACTCCTCCTCATCAAATATGCTCGATGTTGATTCCTCCTTGGGAACATCCCATCAGATGTATGCTCTCTTTGATTTGAAGTCTCGAGGAGTGCTCTTCTCAGATTCAACCTTTTTGAGTTAGGTCGGACATTGTAGCCTCATATGTCCAGCCTTTCCACATTCGTGGCAAGTGAAGTGCTCCTTTGGGTTCTTGCATTTCTTGGTTGATTCTCGCACTTCTTTCTTTTGGAACCACTTGAATCCTCCTCTTTTCTTCAAGAATTTATCGAATTTTCGTACTAGGAGATTCATGGTTTCCTCATCCATATTGGAGTCAGAATCATCATCCTCTTTCTCTTCTTGATATTGTGAAGTGGTTTCCTTGAGAGAGTTTCCTTTATTTTTACTATATGAATCCTTATTCATCATCAAGTTCCCTAACGCCATCTTGTTTTCTTGGACTTTTCCAAATAAGGTAGCTAAAGGCATGAAATCCAAATATTTTGACTCCATTATTGCGATTACTTTCGGTTGTCATTTCCTGTCAAGACTGTAAAACTTTGTTAGTTAATTATCCTTTGGAAAAATATTTATCAAGGGCAAATAAATGGTTAACAATGTTAGTAAATTACTTTTTCATTTCACTAATAGATTCATTTGATAATATGCGAAATAACTTGTACTCATGTGTTAGTGCATTTAGCCTAGCGCACTTAACTTCGCTCGTACCTTTATGAGTTACTTGTAAAGTGTCCCACATTTCTTTCGCATTTTGGCACTACGAAACCATAAAGAACTCATCATATGATAGGGCCAATGTGGTAATATTTGTAGGTCGAAGGTTATGCTGAACCTTTCTACATTCATCATCGGTCCAAAGACCTTTCTAATGCAATCTATATGAAAGTGTATATTCAAAGATCTTCTAGTTATGCAAGATTATACAAAATTATGCATGATATGATGTTATGCCACACGGGCCATAATTCCAACATTTATATCAAACACAGTGATACTGCTATTAATCGATTATTAGTCCACTTAATCGATTAACGGGCTATTAAAATTTGGTTTTATGTTGTCTTAATCGATTATACAATATCTTAATCAATTAACACACTAACAACATGTGATTGGTTAGCTATTGTAATTTTGATAATCAATTATACATAATACATAATCGATTATGCTGTATGAAAAATAGTTTATTGATGCATGGTAAACTACCTATATGATATGTGAACTTGCAATATGTAGTTTTTGAAAAATGATACCTTTCATGCATAAGACTATGTATGTAGATGCAAGAGCCTACTTATCATATGATATCTAGATGTGATGTCTCAATTTTAACTTGTTTATGTTAAAGCTCTTGTGAGACTCCACCTAGGTTTACCTAACCTAGACTCCAGCTAAGACAATCATCTTAAGACTTCTAATAAAAGTAAAACCTGCAACACCCTAAGTCTATAGATGTAACCGTTGAGTCTTCGACTCATTGTTTGTTATACGATCTTCAAGCTTACTATTACGTCTGTTGTCTTCATCAAAACTCAAGTTAGCATCAAATGTGCAAGTCTTGACTCTTTGTGCTTTCATTATCGATGCACACTTAATGTGTGGATATAAACTCTAATCTCGGCTCTATAAACCTCTATAGAACTCTCGCAAGAAGCCTAAAACTAAATTGAATGAAAACTATAGCAATTTAGAAAAGTTTTTCTCCCTTTTCTCTCTAGAAAACAATGCAAAATTTCACTTTTATTCGCTCAAAGAATAAGCAAGATGCTATGAAGTTTCTGTATTGAGAACCTTGGTTTACTTTCTCTTAATGAAAATTTTGAATTTGATTGATGTTTGCACATGAGTTGAAAAAAATAGCTTCTATATGAAACTGATTTTAACTTATGTTAATCGATTATCTACTTACTTAATCGATTAACGTGTTTATGCAAAATATTTTTTCTGTTAAGGCTTAATCGATTATTAATCTCTTTAATCAATTAATAAGCCAGAAATCATAAGATGTTAGCCACTGTAACTCCTTTTAATCGATTACACCAATCCTTAATCGATTAACATATTTCAACAAGACATAATCAATTATCAATCAATTTAATCGATTAATATTAATGAAAATGGTTTTCATTAATGCATGGTAAACACTATATACGATTAAAGAACATGCACCACATGATTTTGAAATAGATGCTACTTTTATGCACAAATACCATGTATGCTTAATGCTAATGCATGATTCTACTTATCATATTTATTTAGATGTAATGCCTGAATCTATATGAATTTCATTTTAAACTCTTGTGAGACTTCCACCTAAGGTTTACCTAATATAGACTCAAAACTAGGCAATCATCTTAGGACTTCTAGAATATTAAAATAATCCTAAGTCTACGACATTGACCTTGAGTCTTTGGCATGTTGTTTGTTATGACTAAGTAGGTCAATCATAACGGCAACCTTTGACTATTTGACATTTCATTAAATAGACAATGTTTTCATTTAATAGTAAATAAGATATTATATTTTTTACATATATAAGAGCAAGCAGAAGAACTCCTTCGAAAAAGGAGAAAAGGACACCCTAGTAGCCAAGAGGAGGAAAAGAAAATACGAAAGGAAGGGGCAAGGTTTCTCCATCAATCTATTATCAGGTAGCACTAAACGCAACCAATGTCCATGAAGAAATTACTAGGGAATTCATATATCAATATTATTGTCACTATTCAATTAATTTATTATCATCTTCATACATGAGATTCACTCTTACTAGTGCCATATGAGTTGACGTCCTCTGATAATGGATTGGTCCAAGGAAAAGTGCTTTCTTTTATGACATTGGTTGCGTGAGAAATAGGAGTGAAAGATTCACAATAACATACACAAACAACTTTATAATGTTGTCATATTGTATATGTACTCCATTGAGTGAAGAAACAATTCACAATGGTTGTGCTTCATGTTCAATATTATTAGTTAAATAATAATATATATTTATTGCTAAATTATTTATTATATATATAAAGATTGGCCCGGTGTACAGTATAAATTCAGTTTTGAATATCCTAACTAAATACTTCTTTATATGTTTTTTTCAATTCTATATGTAATTGTGAGATGCATAGTAGCAATTTATATACATTTTTCAATTCTATTGTTTGCGAATGCACATTGCCACTTATATGCAGATTCCTAATCTCTATATATATGTGTGATGATGAGTGCCAACTTATATACATATTGTATTTACCTAGAGTGCAATGTTTGAATGTGAGCATATAATATTAACTATGTATATATGAACAAATGTAATTATTAGTTATGTGTAATTTATGTGGTATGATGAGTGTGGTTAGTTTGTTATATAATCTTTAGTTGTTTATCTTGTTTATATTGATATAGATTATAAGGTTTATATGAAGTTTTGGTGTTTATCATCTAATTATGTTGACTATTTAAGGGATTCATTACCCAATTATGGTGATTGTCTTTGGGATCTTATGATCCATTTATTGGTATGGATACATGAAAATGAATTCTCAATCGCATGAAGATGTGTTTATTTTTGAAAATGGGGTAAGACATTTCTACAAACTCGGGGTACCGGGTGAAGGCACGTACCTCTGGCAGGCACCACCGCCATGTACCTCCAGCAGGCATGTTGTGTGCAAACGTTTAAACATGGATTGAGTGTTCAAGATGATTGATATCGTATGCAAATTGATTCAAGCGTTATGATATGTTTGGTATATATTCCTCTTATTTATATTTAAGTTGAGTATGGAACTAAATTATAAAATTAAGTGAGTATCTTTCTATTTCTCTTTTATGTTTCTTTATGGAGATTTACCGTACTTGCTATGTCTAGGATTGTCATATTTTTTAAAAATTTGTCATTATAGTGTTTCTGAGATCTTTAACTCACTATGCTTGGGTTTTGACATTTCTTTGGTCTTCAAAGAAATGATTGAGTACCAGGTATAAAAATCACATACAAACATCTATTGTACATGATAGCTTATTGTTATTTTTAGGAAGACATTTATGTCTTTGAAGGTATTTTAAGACTTTGTTTTTATCCTCTTTAGACGACGTCCAGTTTATGATGTTGATTTAATTTAATATTATTCTTTTTATTTATTTTTATTTTGAGGTGTTAGTCTTATACATTAAGGAATGTTTAATGCTATTAGAATATTTTTATTGGATATGTTTCCACTCGTATATTACTATCCAAATTAAGGTGTTACATTTTTTATAATTGAGTAATTCGATTCAATTCGGATTGTGGTAAGATTAAATCACTTATAATCTGTGTATTAGGAACTTGATAAAGTCTTGTTGTGTTCCCTTGTTTGTTCCTAGTCTTTCAAACTTTCTTAAAACTTGAATACTTTGTGTTGAAGTAACTAAATGAATATTTTGTGTTTTGTATGCATAACAATGGCAGGACTAGGGATTTCAAGGAATAACAACAATAATGATCACCCCATGGATGATTTCCATCCAGCAAATGGCCAACACATTGGCAGATCAGGCAACTGCTACCCCTGCTACTAATTAGATCCTCACACTGCTCCAAAATAATGTTAATGGAGGAGTTTACCGTCAAGGATATGTGAGCATGGTGGAATTTAGGAAGCATGATCCACCATATTTCAAAATGGAGTATAATGTGATGACTATTGAGGGATGAATTCAAGAAGTAGAGAAGATCTATCAGGTGATAGGATGTAGTGGTGGGTAGAAAGTTGACTTTGCGGTGTTTATGCTTAAGAGGGAGGCATGACATTGGTGTAGAAGTGCTCAAGGAAGACTTGACACACTCGAGACTACTATCACTTGGGAGGTATTTCGATCAACATTCTTGGGAAAATATTTTCCCCAGAATGCGAGGAATGATAAGGAAGTTGAGTTCTTGCAGTTGAATCAAGGGGACATGAGCCTGGGTTAATATGTAGCAAAGCTTGAGGAACTCTCAAAGTTCTCCCAGTACCTGTTGAATCGTCTTGACGAGGAATGGAAGACTATGAAGTTCGAGCAAGGATTGAAATCAAGCATCAGAATCATAGTGGGAGCTTTTGAAATCAAATATTACTCTACATTGGTGAACAAGTGGTTGATTTGTAGAACAAACACAAAAGTGGTGATGATAGAAAGACAAGAGGAATGAATAGTACGAAATAACAAAAATGGTAGAGGAATGTTTCATCAGAATTTCAAGCCTAGACCTGATATTGGGAAAGGAAAACAACCCAGTGGAAAGTTGAACGTAATAACCAAATATGTGGGAAATGTGTAAAGATTCATGGAGGAAGACTTTGCCTTTTTGGAGAAGGAAAATGCTACCTTTTCACTCAGTTTGGACACATTGCAAGGGACTTCCCACAACTAAAGAAGATGGATCATCCCAACCAAATACCCTAAGACACATGGAGAGTCTATACTCTTAGTGGGCAGAAGGTGATAGAGCAAATCACAAGTGCACGATTTCGTCGTCAAGTAATAAAAATATCAATCTCACGAGGACCAGAAAGTTTCTTTAATTCTATCAACTAATTGTACTTAACTCAAATAGGGAATAAAACTGAGTACAGAACAATGGAATAATTAACAATAGTAATTACGATAATATTAAAAGAATTGAAATTTATATTAAGAAGAGTTCTCAGGATAAGGGTTATCGTCTTTACACTCGCAAATCCTTGTTTTTGCTATTTTCATGAACTTTAAGTTGTGAGCGTGAAGTGCTCTTTGATATATCTCATCCTCTCTCGAGCTCTGACATGTGTACTCAATTGCAGTCACACCTACTCTTGTGGTACGGTTGTCAATCAAATCCTTTACTTGGATCTTTCAATCCAATTGCTTCGTAGCAACCCAAGGTGAATTCTAGAAAAATCCCGAGAATTCTAAGACTACTCTCATGACTTAGGATTCTAGTTTGAATAATTGAATGATCAAATAGTTGGATTCACCTCTCGGTCATTCCCTAATGTATCAAAGAGGTGTATCTAGTTGGCTATACAACACACAAGAATAAAACTCAGTTTAATCATTCAAATCACAATACAAGACCAAATAGTAGTAAAAAACAAGTGTCATTGAATGTAAAAAGGCATGGCCCCAATCCTAGAAACAAAGGGAATTACTCACTCATGATGGAGATGGGATTACAAAATTATAAATGGGAGAATTGAATCAGTAACGTCAATCCTAAACAATGTAAAACATGTATAATCATTGCGTAGAACCCTTATTCATCCTAATTACAAGAGATTAGGCTAAGCCCAACAAATAAAATCTAAAAATATGAAATTTAGGAATATAATCTATCATCCACAGACATGGATGTAGGACACAACCTGGCCATGCATCGTGGGGGGTGGTGGTGGTGAATTTGTTAATGGGAGAAATAGCCAATTTTTCTGCAAATATCATAATGTAAGAGCATCAGAAATTGTTGCATAAATTAACCACATTAAACTCAAAATTTAAATAGAAGAAGAGGGTAGAAGAAGAGTATACACAAATTTTTTATACTGGTTCACCTTCTTGTCCACCGAAGGTTACATCCAGTATTCTTGCCACACATGAGATTTTTCTACTATATACTTTGAGTTGTAATTACAATTTCTCTCTCCAAGATCCTTCTAACTTGAACATTCACAAATATCTCACTCTTGGAAATCAACCTTTCCAAGTCAACTCTTCCCCTAACCACCACACCCTTGTGATGACAAGTATACAATGAGATGAAGAATAATAATAATGGTTGGATTGCCTTTACAAAGTATGACATTGATATAACTGGCAATCATTTGATTTTGAATATAATTTGTATACAAATTCTCTTGAAAAGTGTTTAAGAAACTTTAAGAACTGACACTTAAACAACTTCAAAAAACATCTGAAAATTTAGAACAAAATTTGGATGCAAGTGCCAAGAATTTGTTTACAAAAGTTGTGTCAATTGTATATAAATTGTGTGTTCTCAAATGAGGGTTTCAAGAACTTTAAATAAGCTTCCATTCAACCATGTTACCCTTCCAAAGGTTGGACACGATTGAAATGAAACCCATTTAGTTTGAATGAAAACATTTCATTTTAGATTTGAAATTATGGTTTAACAGTACAGTGTAATCGGTTACATCAATGATGTAATCAATTACCAAAAGCTTATGCCTTTTTAAATAATCGGTTACCCTATTGGGTAATCAGTTACACTATGACAATTATTTTTCAAAATTGTTTTCTTTTATTCTGGTAACCTGTTATGTAATCCTAGTAACCTATTACCAACTGTCACACAGTACTTGTAACATATTACTCTTATCAAGTAACCTATTACTTGACATATGAAATATTTTTCAAAGAGATTCCAGTTCTTTTCAAAAATAATTTTAACTTTCTTTGAGCATTGTTACTAACTATACTTTGAGTTATAAGGATAAAAGTACCAAAGAAGACTTAGTCTATGATTAATCCTTGAAGCTTGATCATCTTGTCTTCATGGTCTTCTTCCCTTTTCTTTTTTTTGTGATCTTGGTGTCTTCATTAAAATCGTGTCAAAGTCAGGAGCAAGATCTTCTTCATATCCTTGAGTGGTGTTCCACATTTGGACGACCCACAGTTGTGGGTGATGGGCACGCTTGGGTACACTATCATGGGTGAAAGGCACGACCTAACCGTGTAACCTTCTAAGCCAATGATGAAATTTGTCAATTACCATATGGTAGTGGGCCCATGCATGTCATGGCCATGTTGTGTGCCTTCACTTTTTGTACCTTTTCTTCATTCCAGGCTTAGTGGTGCCATTCCTTATGTCTGATTTCATGCCTTGAGCTTCCTTTAGTCCTTCAATTGGCCTTCACATGGTCCCATCACCTATTTACTTTCTTCTTGCATTATATCTCTATTCTTTTAAGTCCTAGTTGATTTATCATGCACACACAACAAAAAACACCTGCTTAGCCCGAAAAAAGAGAAATACAAGCTAAAAACTATCCTAAAGTCCAAATTATATCCTATAATGCTAGTTAATTGCAATACAAATGTAGCACAACTTTATACTCATTAGAAGGCTATTGAATCAGATAATTTGATCCAAGGTACAAGTTTAATTAAGTTGAATCACAATTGTTTGATTATGGAGCTACACCCTCCTTCATTTCTCCAAGTTGTGTGAAAGAGTTAGACCTCCATGTAACTAAATTGTCTTATGACTTAACTGTCTCAAGCACCACTAAAAGGAATAATGAGATGAAGAATAATAATAATGGTTGGATTACATTTACAATATATGACAATGATATAACTTGCAATATTTGACTCTCAATATAATTAATCAACAAATGCTCTTGAAAAGTGTTTAAGATACTTTAAGAACTTGCACTTTAAAAATTCAAAAAACCTCTAAAAATTTAGAACAAAAGTTAAATGCAAGTGCCAATAATTTGTTTACAAAAATTGTGTCAATTGTATGTAAATTGTATGTTCTCAAACGAGTGTTTCAAAGCCTTTAAAAATAGGCTTCGAATCAACCATGGTATCCTTACAAAGGTTGGGACATGATAGGAATTAAACCCATTGAGTTTGAATGAAAACATTTCATTTGAGATTGGAAACTCTAGTTTAGCAGTACAGTGAAATTGGTTACATCAATGATGTAATCAATTACCAAAACTTTATGCCTTTTGAAATAATCGGTTACCCTATTTGGGTAATCAGTTACACTATGACAGTTATATTTCAAAATTGTTTTCTTAGTCAGTTAACTTATTACATAATCCAAGTAACCTGTTACCAACTTTCATACAGTATTTGTAACATGTTACTCTCACCAAGTAACCCATTACTTGGCATATGTAATATTTTTCAAAGAGATTCCAATTCTTTTCAACAACACTTTTAACTTTCTTTAAGCATTGTTACTAACTATACTTTGTGTAATAATGATGGAAGTACCTAAGAAGACTTAGTCTATGATTAATCCTTGAAGCTTGATCATCTTGTCTTCATGGTGTTCTTCCTTTTTATTCTTTTTATGATCTTGGTGTCTTCATCAAAATCGTACCAATGTCAGGAGCAAGATCTTATTCACATCCTTGAGTGGTCTTCAACATATGAACTATCCACGGTTGTGGGTGATGGGTACGCCTAGGTACACTGTCATGGGAGAGGGGCACGACCTGACCGTGTAACCTTCTGGGCCAATGATGAAATTTGGCAATTCCCACGTGGTCGTGTTATGTGTCTTGACGTTTTTCCGATTTTCTTCACTCCAGGCTCAGTGGTGCCCTTCCTTATGTCTGATTTCATGCCTTGAACTTCCTTCAATCTTTCAATTGGGCTTCCCATGGTCCCATCACCTATTTCATGTCTTCTTGCATTACATCTCTACTATTTTTAGCCCTAATTGATTTATCATGCACAACATAATAAAAAACATCCGCTCAGTCCGAAAAAAGAGAAATATAGGCTAATAACTATCCCAAAGTCCTAATTATGTCCTAGATTGCAAGTTAAATGCAATACAAATGTAGCACAAATTTTTACTCATCAGAAGGCTACTGAATTTTTACAAATGTAGCACAAGTTAAATGCAATACAAGTTTAATTAAGGGAAAGCGTTTAATTATATTGTTTGATTATGGAGCTACACACTCCTTCATTTCTCAAATTTGTGTGGAAGAGTTAGACCTCCATTTAAATAAATTGTTTTACGACTTAATTGTCTCAACCACCGCTAAATGGAATGTTTTTACTTCTTGTGCTTGTTCAAAATGCCCAATCTTTATTTTTGATAGGATATTTTTGATTAACTTAATATGCTTACCTTTTGAAGGGTCTTGATGTTATTCTTGGTACGGACTAGTTGTCTACCAACTAGGTGGTAATGAATTATTCCACTGAGACAATTGGGTTTTCTTCTATGTATTCTCAGTCACTTCCAAACTCTCCCATGTTTTTAAGTGCTACTCAAGTCACAAATTTCCTACTAGAAGGATCCCGAGGTTACATTCTCTTAGCTTCCTTATAGTCTGAGGCACCCACATATGTAATGTTTATTACTATAGTAAGTGAGTTTCTAGGCATCTTTCCTAAAGAAATTACTACTTTACCACCCGATAGGGAAGTGGAATTCTCAATAGACTTAATTCCAAGATCAGGTCCAATCTCCATAGCACCATATAGGATGTCTGCTCTAGATCTATGTGAACTAAAGAAACAAATAGAGGAATTACTAGCTCCGAAATTCATTAGACCTAGTGCCTAACCTTGGGGAGAACCTATTCTTATAGTTACGAAAAAGCATTGGAGTACGAGGTTGTATATAGATTATAGACAACTGAATTAGATCACTATTAAAAATAATATCCTCTTCCTAAGATAAATGATTTTCTAGATCGACTAAGAGGAGCAATAGTATTCTCCAAAGTTGATTTGACATCATGGTATCATTAAATTAAGATTAACCTTGACGATATACATTAGATTTCCTTTAGGACTAGGTACGAGCACTATGAGTATCGTGTGATGCCTTTGGGTTTGACCAATGCATCATTCACGTTCATGGGTTACATGAATAGAATCTTCAGGCATTTCTTATATAAGTTTGTTGTGGTGTTCATGGATGATATATTGATATACTCTAGGACATACCAGGAACATAAGGAACACTTGAGGTTAGTCTTGCAGATTTTGAGAGACAAAAAAGTCATATGCCAAGCTCGAAAAGTGTGAGTTTTTGTTAAGTGAGGTGAAAGTTTTAGGGCATCTGATTACTTATAAGAGTGTTTCATTAGAGTCAAATAAGATTGATTTAGTGTTACAGTAGGAACAAACCAAGAGTTTTAGTGAGATTAGGGGCTTTCTTGATTTAGATGGTCACTATAGAAAATTCATTCCTAAATTTCCTATTTTGACTTTTCCTTTGACTATTTTAACTCGTAAGGGAGTGCCTTTTGTATGGAACCAAGAGTGTGAAGAGAGTTTCCTTGAGCTTAAGAAAAGATTAAACCACACTCCTATATTAGATATTCTAGACCCATTAGGTGATGTTGAGGTTTATAGTGACACGTTTAAGAATAGGTTTGGATGTGTGCTTATGCAAAATAAAATGGTGATAGCTTATGCTTCTAAGCAACTTAGAATGCACGAGAGAAACTACCCTACTCACGACTTAGAGCTTGCGGCTATAGTTTTTGCCTTAAATAATTAGAGACATTATTTGTATGGGGTGAAATTTGAGGTGTTTATTGACCATAAGTTCCTTAAGTACTTATTTGACCAAAATGAATTAAGCATGAGACAAAGGATATGGAAGGATTTTATTAAGGATTATGACTTTGATTTGAAATATCACCCAGGAAAGGTGAATATTGTGGCAAATACTTTAAGTAGAAAGATCTTAGATGTGTCTCATGTTATGGTTCGTGAGTTCTCATTGATAGAAGAAATTAGAGATATTAACCTTGATGTGACCTTATGTGCTCTTAGTTTGAGACTAACTAAGTTGGAAATATCTAATAATCTTTTGACTAAGCTTAAGTTGGAACTAGAGTTAGATCTTGAAATTTAGGATAAACTACATGAATCAGGATTTTATAAAAGTCAAGGATTTATCTTACTCTATGGAAGATTGTGTGTTCGTAAGGAGGGAAGTCTAAGGGAGGAAATCTTAGGAGAAGCTGATAAGGGTATGTTTACTGTGCATCCTGGTGCCACTAAGATGTACGAAGACTTGAGATAGAGATATTGGTGGTTTGGTATAAAAAGGGATGTTGCTATGTTTGTAGCAAAGTATATAGTTTTCCAAAAAGTTAAGATAGAGCACCAAAAGTCTGTAGGTTTGTTTTAACCTTTAGCGATACTTAAATGAAAGTGGAACAATATTTCTATGGACTTCATCATTGGTTTGCCTCGAACACAAACAAAGCATGGTGCCATGTGGGTGATCATTGATAGATTAAACAAGTCAACACATTTCCTACCCATTAAAGTAACTTTCCCAATTGAAAAGTTAGCAGAACACTACATTATGGAGATAGTCAGACTTTATGGCATACCTCTCAACATTGTTTCTGATAGAGTTCCTAGATTTACGTCTTGACTTTGGAAGGCCTTTGAGGAGGCTTTTGGAACTAAGTTAAATCCTAGCACCACTTTTCATCCCCAAACTAATGGCCGAAGTGAGAGAAGCATCCAAACATTAGAAGACATGCTTAGAGCTTGTATTTTGGATGAGGGGGTAGTTGGGATAAATACTTACCTTTGGTGGAGTTTGCCTACAATAAGAGTTACCATTTTTGTATTGGAATGACAACCTATGAAGCCTTGTATGGAAGAAAATGTAGGTCCTCACTTTGCTAGTTTGAGGTAGGAGAGAAAGCCTTTTTAGGATCGAATCTAGTGTCTGAGACTACATGAAAGGTTATGTTGATTGAAGAAATGAGGCTTGCTCCTCAAAGTAAAGAAAAGAGTGATGATTATAAAAGAAGAAGACCTCTAGATTTTAAGAAGGAGACCATGTATTCGTCAGGATTACTCTAACCATTGGTAAAGGCAGAGGAATTTCTGTCAAAAAGCTAAATCCTCATTTTTTGGCCCCTTCCAAATTCTCAAAAAGGACGGGACTATTTCTTATCAAATAGCCTTGCCTCCATATTTGTCGAACCTGTATAGTGTGTTTCATGTCTCTCAACTTAGAAAATATGTCCCTGGCCCTTTTCACATCATTGAGATTGAAACAATACAACTAAAAGATGATTTCGTATATCATCACAAACCCGTGTGTATTGTTGATTATAGTATCAAAACTATTAGGAGTAAGAAAATTCCTTTGGGAATGTTCGACTTAGAAAGATGCTGCTTGGGAGCTCCACTAGGATATGAGACTGAAGTATCCAGAATTATTGTGAATAACAAGTAACTTAAAATTTCGAGGGAAAAATTTCTTTAAGGAGGGGACAAGTGTATCATCCAAAAAAAAAAAAACTATATATGATAAATTCAATTATTGTTATATAGTGTGTATAATTTTGTATTTGTATGAAATGCTCGTTATATTGTTTTTCATGTGTCTAGTATTACTTAAATAAATAAAATATTGTTTTAAATGTTAGGTTTAGGATAGCATGAAAATAATTAATTAAGAAAATAAAATAGATAATATTTTTATTTAATAGTAAATAAGAGATTATATTTTTTTTATATATATATAAGAGTAAAAAGAGGAATCCATTAAAAGAAGGAGAAAAGGAAACCCCTAACAGTTAAGGGGAGAAAAATAAAATAGGAAGGGAAGGGGCATTTCTCCATCAATCTATTATCAGATAACACTAATATGTTTGATTTGAGTAAATATGGGTGGAAAGAAAAGAGGAGGAAAGAAAATGAGGTGATTATAGGCAAACTCTGAAACCTTGGACATATCAAAGTCATGGAAAACCTCTGAAATTATTTCAATATTGGACCTTGGACATATCATAGTTTTGAATCGAATCTCTTTAGAAAGAAGATCTTTTGTCTCATAGTAGCATGCTCCAGTTCCCTTACGAAACTTTCGTTATTGGGTTAGCCATACAATTCACATGTTTCTAGCGATGCGCATGGCATTATCAAATGATACAAGTCTTGGATAAGAATCTACAACGCACTAGAACGCCCTTGTTGACGATCCTTTACTCCGACAGCATCTAGGGTTCCTCGAACAATGTGATATCTCACACCGGGTAAATCCTTAACCCTCCCTTCTCTTACTAAGACTACAAAATGTTCTTTTAAATTATGACCAATACCGGGTATATAAGGAGTGATTTCATATCCAGAGGTTAAGCGTAATCTGGCAACTTTACGTAAGGCAGAGTTTGGTTTTTTGGGGGTGATAGTGGAAAAGTTGACAGATAAGTCACCCTTACTGCCACTCTACAGAACCGTACATGAGATTTTCACTTCATACGGCTCCTCATTCAATTCTTTCGAAGTCATTGGATCCTTTTCCTCGTTCGAGAATCTCCCCCCTTCTTCCACTCCGTCCCGAAGAGTAACTAGGACCAATTCAGTCACGTTTTCATGTTCCAATTGAACACTTTCCTTTTTTGATTATTCTCAAAGCAAAGGAGAAGATTATTCTTTTTACCAAACATATGTGGATCCAATCACGATCTTATAATAAGAACAAGAAATATTTCTCGATCAATCCTTTTTTTTGCCCCCCCCATTCTTCGAGAATCAGAAAGATCCTTTTCAATCAAGTATGAACTTGTTCGTTTGGAATCTGGACTCTTCTAGAGCTATTTACTTATTTACTTATATATTGTTAGGTATCAGTGGAGCTAAAATACACCTAGAAGGGGGGTTGAATAGGTGTAGCGGTCAGAGTATACACTTTTCGCAAACAACAAATAATGCTGAAATAACCCCATATTAATCGATTAACAGAGAAGAAATAATCGATTAACGCAATCAACTTTATCGATTAAAATAGCTCAGATTACACAACCAGATTTGGTTTCTTGCACGACAATCAACCGAGATTGAAGCAAATATACAGAGCTAACAGATATATCAGAGTTACAACAGTACAGTATAGAAACAGAATATTACAATTAAAACAACTATACAAAGTAATCGATTAAAGCAATAAAGAGAGAGAGAGGGAAAGAAAAACTTGAAACTAAAGAACCTTATCCCTTGGTTTGACTCCCTTCCTACCGCCCAAGAAAACCTTTCTTGCGGTGTAGCCCCAGCCAAGAACCTATTCTTTCTATCAAGATCTCTAAGCTAATGAAGATACAACACAATCTCGTTGGTGGTAAGACACCTTGAGATTCCCAAAGTTACAACACTTTTTACAACAAAAACACAGAGTAACATGAAGCAATTACAATGCTCAAATTAAACAATTAAGACCTTACTCTACAACTCTAACACAAGTCTCATATAACATGATGATGCATTAGTTAAAAACAGATTTTACAGAATATGAAATCTTTCCAAAAACATCAAGAGAATGCATGAACATGTGAGATGAAATGGTGAGAAATTAAACATGAAATGCCTCTCAATCCTAAAGCATAGAATTCTCTCTTTTCTAATCTCACAAATGCAATGTCATATAGATGCAACAATTAACACGAAATATGCTCTAACTCTCTTAAAATCTAACATGCAAGTTATGGCTTGAGTTCTAAAAACACAGTTTATAAGGAATCACATATGCAGCCCAGTTAATCGATTAAATCCTTGGTTAATCGATTAACGTGTTACAAAATTGTAACTGATTCTGTTTTCCAAGTTTTCTCTTTCAACAGCTTTTCAAAAACTTATGTTAATCGATTAAAACACACCTTAATCGATTAACGACATATTTCCAAGTGTATTTTCAAATTGCAAAACTCAAATACGTTATGAACTTAATTTATACATGTTCAACACTAAGTTTATGCCTAGGATGCACAGATAACATGTATATATGTGATGCATGAACATATTATAAATGACATATCTCAAAACTAAAATGATTTAAAGTTTTACGCATATGAGACATGTATTGAGTTTACCTAAGCCTTAGACTCAACCTAAACTAATTACTAGTCTAAGTCTAATACCAATCTTGAGACTTAAGCACGTCGATTTGTTGATGATCTAAGCTTTCCAAAGTGCTCCTCTTGACATGCGCACTTTCAATCTCCCCCTTTTTGATGATGACAAACAATACACCAATTGTTTGATGAATTAGCTTGAAGATTGTATTGACACTGATTGATATGATTCGCGAATATTTCGGAAGCAGTTATTACGATCAACCTACACAATCAAACAGCAACAAAACAACCTTTCTCCCCCTTTTGACATTATCAAAAAGATAACCCAGGTCAAAAGTAGGCAGAGATATGTAGTTAAACATAAAACAAAGTTAATGAATTAATTTGGGATTTAACTATTAACCTGTTTTATTTTTGGGGGCTTGAACAAATGCGCTTGTTTAGACAATAAAATAAATAAAAGGTAGAGAGAACGACATACAAGATTTACCATATCAAATAACAATAAGCATAATAAGCAGTGTAGTGCAATAACCAGCTTAATTTATGCACCATAAAATCTCCTATGGTCAAGCACCAATCAAGTAACCAAATAAGCTATTTTGACATAATCAAACACAAAAATTAAAAACATAGCATAAAGAGTAAAAATATCCAGCAACCATACAAACCATAAAATGTCAAACAGAGACAGAAAAAGGCACAAATAAGTCTTGAAACAGTAACAACAACTGAGTCCATAAAGTGCAATAAAGAAGAAATAAACCTAAGGGTAAGATATCCTAGGTCTAAAGTCTTCTAAACTATGGTTGAGGTGGAGGAAGATCAATCTCATTATCAGGAATGGCAACATTTTGGTCACCCCTGATCAGCATAGACAACTTCTGAAATTCAGAACAAAATAGTGCATTCTGAGCTTCAGCTGTAGAGCGAATGAAGGCATTCTAAGCTTCGGCTATTGATTGAATCAGATTCCTCACAGATTGATATTGGTTGTCAGAATAAGCAGATTGACGCTCTTCATACTATTCCATACCTGCAAAGTACGAGTCCTTCAACCCTTTGAAAGTGGAGATCTATGTGGTTGTTGAGCCTTTGTTCCATAGCCTCCATCTGAGCCATACCAAAGACGAAATCCTGTGATGCTGTCCTAGAGGGCTCCCCCTGATTAGTAGCATTCTGATCACCCATGCCATCCTGATCATCATCACTGGACAGCTCCAAACCAATAGTAGTGTAGTCCTCCTAGTATTGCCAAGTAGTGCCATACTTGTATATACACATTTTATGAATCAGACTCTCACCAACCAGATGATCCTTATCAGTATACTCAACAATAATGGTGTTAGAAACATCAATATGCAAATAATCCACAATACGCGAAATGAAGATACTATAGGGAAGCAGCTTTGACTGAGATAGAGAAACACTATTCATAATCTTCAACCTTTCCTCAGGCCAGTTAATCATCACATTATTCTTAACAGCGTACATGAAACGCAAATCATTCACAGTAGGTTTGCATGATTTGTAGTTCCTCTGCACCAGAATATAATCAATGATATAATGCAACAGCATGTTCTCAACAGATAAAGACCCAGCCTTGGTCAGTTGACCCTGAATATACAAATGAGGTCCTCTAAGAAATGACTTATACACCTCAGTAGGATCAAAATCATCCTTAACCCCTGAGCAGTCTCCAATT
>NC_032013.1:15718440-15719086 GCF_001865875.1 Lupinus angustifolius | reverse complement strand
CTGAAATTTTGTTCTGCCATCCAGGTTAGATCAACATACCTTACATAAGTGGGTTTGCGTCCTTGGAACTTAGCCAAACGGGTCTCTTGCAGAATGAGCGAGTAGAATGAGTCACCACGGTCTTGAGTGGAGGATGAGCCAGCTTCCGGTCTTCTTCCATGATTGGCAGGAGTTTTGAATCTTTTTGGGCGAACTTGCTCCATTTTTATGCAGAAACTGAATTTATGTTGGACCGAGCAGAGAAGGAGTGTGGCAAACCTAACCTAGGGTTTTGATTTGGGGAAAACGGGAATTTAGTGGAATATGGATGAAATTGGAGATTTCTAGGGGGAATTGAGAGGGTTAGGGGTGAGGTTTATCTAGCTGAATGCACTTGGGTCAGTTGTGTTACAATTTCAGAGACTCAAAAGGAAGAAGAGATGGAGAAAAAAGCCGAAAAAGCGTGAAACCGAAGTGCTGTCTACACTTAACCTGCTGGTTTTAATCGATTAACGGGCATGGTTAATCGATTAAAATCATGTGAAAAATGATTTTTCAAAAACTGATGCCCAAGTAATCGATTAACACTAAATGATTAATCGATTAAACACGGAAAAAAAAATGTTTTTAGCAAGCAGAACGGTTTCAACTCTTTGGGACTTATGCA
>NC_032013.1:15717751-15718340 GCF_001865875.1 Lupinus angustifolius | reverse complement strand
TTTGTTGTGGAGTGCGAGGAGCAGAGAATTGATGTAAAATGCCATGCTTATCACAGAATTTATCGAACTGAAAGTTCTCAAATTCTCCCCCGTGATCACTTCGTATATATACTATTTTCAGGTTAAGTTGGTTTTGGATTTGCTTGGCAAGATTTTTAAAGGATTTGAACGCATCGCTTTTTGCGGATAAAAATAATGTCCATGTAAATCGGGAGAAATCATCAACAATAACTAGGGCATAGTAGCTACTACCAAAACTCATGGTTTGTGATGGTCCAAACAAGTCCATATGGAGTAACTCCAAGGGCCTTGAAGTGGAGATCACATTTTTCTTTTTAAAAGAGTTTTTGGTTTGTTTACACTTTTGACAAGTGTCACAAATCTCTTTGGTTTTAAAATTCACTTTTGACATGGATATGTGCAACGCGTCTGTGCCAAAGCCAGATTTCATCTTCTTTTGAAATAAAACATTTTGAAAACAAAGTAGTGACATCATCCAAATTAACCATGTATATATTATTTATACGATGACCAACAAATTTAACATTATTAGATAAAATGTCACGAATAATACAACAATCAGAATCGA
>NC_032013.1:15717310-15717651 GCF_001865875.1 Lupinus angustifolius | reverse complement strand
ATCCTTCAACATAAAGAACATTTTCAATAAGAGTCTGAGATGAGTTACCAACTGTTCCGGTGCCAATAATCTTTCCCTTGTTGTTGTCTTCGTACGTGACGTATCCTTTACCGTTAAGTAAAAGATCCAGGAAGTTTGATATGTCACCTGTCATATGTCTCGAACACTCACTGTCCAGGTACCATTTCTACCCTTGTGTTCGAAGACATACCTGCAAAAAGATCACTTGCTTTTCTCGGGTACCCAATTGATATTGGGTCCTTTTCTGTTAGTAATCGGGGAGTCATCTGCCTTCTTTATCCACATATAAAGGCCACTAGGTATACCATACTTTCTGATGT
>NC_032013.1:15716498-15717210 GCF_001865875.1 Lupinus angustifolius | reverse complement strand
CATCTAATTCTTTTTGTAGTTTGCTTATTTTTTGTTCATTTATGAGGATTACCCTTTTTATATCAACGTTTATCCTAACCAATTTCTTTAGTTCCTCATGCAGATTCGGTTTCTTGCACGACAATCAACCGAGATTGAAGCAAATATGCAGAGCTAACAGATATATCAGAGTTACAACAGTACAGTACAGAAATAGAATATTACAATTAAAACAACTATACAAGGTAATCGATTAAAGCAATAAAGAGAGAGAGGGAAAGAAAAAGCCTGCAACAAGGTTTTATCCTGGTTTGTTTGCGTGTCCACTTGCAAACTACATCCAGGCCTCCCGGCTTATCTAGGAGATTTTTCTTCACTATAATTGAAATAACGTTTTACAAACAATTCTTCCAATTACAACACATAGACTCTTTCTTGAAACGAAAGAACCTTATCCCTTGCTTTGACTCCCTTCCTACCGCCCAAGAAAACCTTTCTTGCGGTGTAGCCCCAGCCAAGAACCTATTCTTTCTATCAAGATCTCTAAGCTAATGAAGATACAACACAATCTCGTTGGTGGTAAGACACCTTGAGATTCCCAAAGTTACAACACTTTTTACAACAAAAACATAGAGTAATCTAAAGCAATTACAATGCTCAAATTTAACAATTAAGACCTTACTCTAAAACTCTAACACAAGTCTCATATAACATGACAATGTATTAGTTGAAA
>NC_032013.1:15699765-15716398 GCF_001865875.1 Lupinus angustifolius | reverse complement strand
CATAGAAATCTCTCTTTTCTAATCTCACAAATGCAATTTCATATAGATGCAGCAATTAAAACGAAAATATGCTCTAACTCTCTTAAAATCTAACATACAAGTTATGGCTTGAGTTCTGAAAACACACTTTATAAAGAATCACTTCTGCAGCCCAGTTAATCGATTAAATCCTTGGTTAATCGATTAACGTATTACAAAATTGTAACTGATTCTGTTTTCCAAGTTTTCTCTTTTAACAACTGCGAGACCCTAAAGAACTCATTGTAGGATAGGGCCGATGTGATAATATTTTGGGCACGTATGTTATGTTGGACCCCTCTTGCGCTCATCATCGGTCCATAGACTTTTAGGCTTGTCTTTAGGTTCATCGTCCACTAGATGCTGTGGAATGAAAGGGCCGTTGACTACGGATTCCCAAATATCTGAGGATGCATGGACATATTATAAATGACATATCTCAAAACTAAAATGATTTAAAGTTTTGTGCATATGAGACATGTATTGAGTTTACCTAAGCCTTAGACTCAACCTAAACTAATTACTAGTCTAAGTCTAATACCAATCTTGAGACTTAAGTACGTTGATTTGTTGACCTCATCAAAGCCAAAACACATAGTGAAAAAGCTTTCCAAAGTGCTCCTCTTGACATGCGCACTTTCAAATATATATATTTGATTTTCTTCCATCATTCCTTAAATCCAACATGTTTGATCCTGTAGAATCTGATCCATTTTCTCATTGAGCCAAAGGTGGGAAATAAATCAGATTGATTTTTCGATCAAAAGTACTATGTGAAATCTTCGGTTTTTTCCTTGGGAGGTAAGGTATCGGGAAGGAATTGGAATGTAATAATATCGATTCATACAGATACAGAAGAAAGGGTTCTCTATTGATTCAAACGCTATACCTACGAGATAGGGATAGAGAAATAGGAAAACACCGAATTGGATCCCAAATTGACGGGTTAGTGTGAGCTTATCCATGCGGTTATGCACCCTTCGAATAGGAATTCATTTTCTGAAAGATCCCGGCTTTCGTGCTTTGGTGGGTCTTCGAGATCCTTTTTATGACCTAAGTTGGGTTGAAGAGATATCTATATGATCTGATCGATTGTGTAAAGCTCGCGGTAGCAACGGAATCGGGTAGAGTATACAGAAAAGAAAGTTCGATTTCTATTCTATTAGTATTAGATTAGTATTAGTATTCGGCTCAGTGAGTCCTTTCTTTCGTGATGAACTGTTGGCACCAGTCCTACATTTTGTCTCTGTGGACCGAGGAGAAAGGGAGCTCAGCGGCAAGAGGATTGTAACATGAGAGAAGCAAGGAGGTCAACCTCTTTCAAATATACAACATGGGTTCTGGCAATGCAATGTGGTTGGACTCTCATGTCGATCCGAGAATAAATCATCATTTCCACGGAGGTAAATCTTTGTCTGCTAGGCAAGAGGATAGCAAATTCGAAATTTTGTCTTGGTAGGATATGTTTCTTTATTTTTATTAAATTGAAGTAGTTAACGGTGGGGTTACCATTATCCTTTTTTTGTGGTGACGAATCTTGTATGTGTTCCTAAGAAAAGGAATTTTTCCATTTTTCGGGGTCTCGAAGGGGCGTGGAAACACATAAGAACTCTTGAATTGAAATGGAAAAATAGATGTAACTCCAGTTACTTCGGAAATGGTAAGATTTTTGGCGCAAGAACGCAAGAAGAGGGGTTGATCCGTATCATCTTGACTTGGTTCTGATTTCTCTATTTTTGTAAAAATACCGAGTCGGGTTCTTCTCCTACCGGTATCGAATAGAACATGCTGATCCAAATCTTCTTCATGGAAAACCCGCTTTATTTAGATCGGGAAAATCGTACAGTTTTCTGAAATCATGTGCTATTGCTCGAATCTGCAGTCAATCCTATTTCGATAGGAGTAGTTGACAATTGAATCCCATTTTTCTCATTATTTTCGTATCCGCAATAGTGTGAAAAGAAAAGAAGGCCATATTAAGCGCATGGATACAAGTTCTGCCTTGGAATGAAAGAGAATTCCAAATCAGCTTTATCTACGAACAAGGAAGGTATAAGTAATGTAACTAGGAATCTCATGGAGAGTTCGATCCTAGCTCAGGATGAACGCTGGCGGCATGCCTTACACATGCAAGTCGTATGGGAAGTGGTGTTTCCAGTGGCGGACGAGTGAGTAACGCGTAAGAACCTGCCCTTGAGAGGGGAACAACAGCTGGAAACGACTGCTAATACCCCGTAGGCTGAGGAGCAAAATGAGGAATCCGCCCGAGGAGGGGCTCACGTCGATTTATTCAATCACATAGTTTGGGCTCCTAGAACATGGCGCCTTTGGGGCTTTCTATTTGATTGTATCGAAAGGCCCAATGAATTGGGATTTCCCTATTGGGCCGGGGCATTTCGAGGCAAGCAAATCATTTATGATGAAGAGGATGAGCTTCAAGAGAATGATTCGGAGTTCTTGCAGGGTGGAACCCTGCAGTACCAGACACGAGATAGATCTTGCAAAGAACAAGGTAAAGACTAAAACTTAAGCAAGAACTCACAAGACTTCCTAGTCTAATATGAATGTGCATGCATGAGGTTTCTGACATTATGAAATCATTAAAAACTATCTCTTTTCTTTCCAAGAAACACGAGAATGATGCAATAAGGATTTTCAAAGAACATGCAATATGAATATGAAAATTAAAACCTTAGCATGATCTAATCTTTCTCCTAATGCAAAATGCAATATTTTCTCCTAGATATGACAGTGAGTAACTCAAAAATATGCAGAGAAAATGATGTAAAAATATATTGGATTCTTATGCCACATATATTGAGATTCCAGTTTAAATAGAAAGTTGTCCAAAGTCCTAGTTAATCGATTAAGTACCCATTTAATCGATTAACGGGTTGTTGAAAATAACGGTTTTCAGTTTTTTAGTTTTATGTTGAAACTGTAATTCTGTTAATCAATTCACACTATTCATAATTGATTAAGTTAATGGATTAACGAAATTCATAATCCATTAAATAGTGTAAAATCAACTTGTTAATGCATGGTAAACTACCTATATGATATATGCTCATGCAATATAATGCATAAAATCAATGTATATAAATGCATGGACCTACTTATCATATATTTCTAGATGATGTCTCATTTTAGTTGATTAATTATATTATTAAGTCTTATGAGACTCACACCTAGGTTTATCTAACCTACACTCAATATCTATGGCAAGCATCTTAGACTTCTAAAAAGATAATAAAGAATTATAACCTAAGTCTAATAATTTACCACTTGAGTCCTCAACATGTTGTATGTTTAATGATCTTCAAGCTTGTCTTCATGTTGGTCTTCATGTTTGTCGTCATCAAAACATAGATCAATCTCCAATGGTGCATTTCACTTTCAATCTCCCCCTTTTTGATGAAAAGCTTGATGATATGATCAATGTTGAGAGATCAAGTTCAGTTTGTGTATTTGACATTCAAAGTGCTCTACTCCCCCTTTCGTTGTTCTCCCCTTTATCTTCTCCCCCTTTATTACTTAGAGAAGTACTCTTGGTAGGTAGCATAATACGGAAGCTCATTTGACAACCTTTCTCAAAAACCTTTCTCCTTAATAACATGAATACATCAACAACAACAAACAAACTACATTTCTCCCCCTTTTGACATTATAAAAAATAACAACTAATTAACATGGTCAAAATTAAGAAGAGATATAGCAATTTATTTTGAAAAACTATAATTGATTGATTAATTATTAGCATAATGAATAATCATTTTGAGAAGCTTAAACAAATGCACTGATTTTTTACTCTAAAACAAATATTTGACAGATTTTGCGTGACATATCCATTATGTAAACAGTTTAGGCATGGAATGATTAAACATATATGTATGCCACTTGTTAGCACTACTTTTTAGCACCACTTGTTAGCACTACTTGTTAGCACCACTTGTTAGCACTACTTGTTAGCACCACTTGTTAGCTCTTGTTCGGTATTTTCATTTTAAAGCATATTTCAATCATTCAATTATGATACACAATTAAGACATGTTCAAGATTCACGCAAAAAACCTATTCTATTTAACATAATTAACAAGGTTCAACACAGTTACAAAGTACTACATGAAGGTACAACCATAAGAATGAAATGTACTTGACTAAAAAATATAGACGTAAGCCACAAAACAACAAAAAAGAAATTATGAAAAACAATTGAGCCCAAGTAATCGATTAACAGAAAATTTAATCGATTAAAATGATTAATTTGAAAAAGCTTTAGCTACTAGAACTCATTTAATCTATTATATTGAGGGTTAATCGATTAATGACAGAAAGTTGACAGTTCTAAGCACAGTTTTGAGTTTACTAAGACATGCTAAGGGATACAACCTAAAACTCTATCTAATCCAGAATTGAACAAACTTTCTAACACCATAATGCATGAAAACATATAACAATTAAGCATACATGCATTTAAAGACAATATGTACAATTTAGATATTTGCAGGCAACTTAGCATATACTCACTTATCATGGTATCTAACATATACTCACTTAGCATGGTATCAAACATACAATAGACATGGCACTTTCAAACAAAATTTTGCTTTGATACAGATGTACATGTCATGATGCCACTTGTTAAAGCATTTTAAAGCATTTGATAGCACTTACTATGATATCACATGTTATGAATTGAGTATAACAATAACATATACTTTTTAGTTCAAGTGTACTCAATATCAAGAATTAATTTTGCAACCTTGTTAATAGACTTACCTTACTTACCCTTTGGTGATAGGTCAAGATTGCCACTTGTTTGATGAAAAGTTTGATGATATGATCAATGTTGTATATTTGACATTCAAAGTACGCTGCTCCCCCTTTCATTGTTTTTCCCTTTATCTTCTCCCCCTTTATTACTTAGAGAAGTACTCTTGGTAGGTAGCATAATACGAAAGCTCATTTAACAATCTTTCTCAATAAATTTTCTTCTTAATAGCCTTGATCTACTCACCAACCTTGTGCCTAGAACATCTTTTGTTGATTTATCCCTTGATGCTCTAATGTCCTTTGGCACACCTACATACACAAATCACTTGTCTCTTTCGCGTACCCAAGTTATTTTGGGTCCCTTCTTGTTAGTAACTAAGGGATCTTGCCCATTCTTTACCCAAACATATTTGCCACTTGGCACACCAAATTTTCTAATAAAGCATGTAGTGCATGTGTGACCATGTGTACCACAATAGAAACAAGTAGGCATGTTATTATTTGAATTCTTATGCATATGAACTATTAGATTTCTACATGGTCTTTTCTTAGGTTCAGGTTTATATCCAGTTCCAGATCGGTTACCAACGTTTCTTGTATTAGCAAGCCATGTGTTAAGGTTTTCGTGACTGTATTTTAGCTTTGAAAGTTTTTGTTTCAAAACAGAATTTTCAGCATTTAAATTCTCACAAGTATCACATATAGTGGGTTGACATAATTTAGAAGTAGAGTAATCACATGAGGCACATGCATAGATAAGATCAAGAGTTTCATTTTCAAGTTTAAGTTCATCTAATTCCTTTTGCATTTCAATTATTTTCTTTTCATGCAAGGAGATAACTCTTTTTCTATCTATATTTATTTTAACAATTTTCTTTAACTCCTCATACATTTCGACATAAGTTGCATATAATTCATCATATGGAGGAGAGTCATTTGAGCATGATGAAGTATAGGAATGTACCTCAATAGAATCATCTTCATCACTAGATGTGCACTTCTCATGCACTTGTGCCATAAGGCATACCTTTGTATTTTCCTCCTCATTGGATGAGCTTGAAGTCAAATCTTTCTCGGAATCCTCCCAAACAATGTATGCTCCTTTTGACTCAGACATTTGAGAGTTGCTCTTCTTTTTCTCGACTTTCTTGAGGTAGCTCGGGCACTGATGCTTCATGTGTCCCGATTTCTCACACTCATAGCAAGTGAAGCCTTCTTTTGGAATCTTGCTTTTCTTGGTCGAGTTCTTGGCTTCTTTATTGAGATTTTTGATCCCGCATTCTTCTTGAGATACTTATTGAGTTTTTTAATAGGAGAGTCAAGTCTTCATCGGAATCAGAATCTGAACTAGAATCCTCACTTTCTTGATCTTCTTGAAATCATGTAGCCTTGAGTGTGATTTTGTTCATGTCTGACTCTTCATTCAATGTCAAGCGCCTTAACTCCATTTCATGTTCTTGGAGTTTTCCAAACAGAGTAGCTAATGGCATATTGTCTAAGTTCTTTGATTCCATTATCGTGGTTATCCTTGGTTGCCATCTCCTGTCAAGACACCGCAAAACTTTGTTAGACAAATCACCATTAGTAAAAGTTTTATCAAGGGCGACAAAATGATTTACAAAATGAGAAAAACGTTTTTGCATATTACATATAGATTCATTAGGAAGCATGTGAAATAACTCGTGCTCATATGTAAGCGCATTTAGCCTAGCGTGCTTAACTTCACTCGTGCCTTCGTGGGTAACTTGCAAAGTATCTCACATTTCTTTTCTCAATACCCGTCCATAAGATAAGGCACTGCGAGACTCTAAAGAATTCGTCATAAGATAAGGCCGAAGTGCTGATGTTCTTGGCCTTAAGGTCATGTTGGACCTTTCTTTTCTCAATATTCGTCCATAAGCCTTTAGGATTTTCTTTAGACTCACCATCCACCATATGAAGTGGAATGTATGGATCATTGACAACAAAATCCCAAATGTCTGTATCAACTGCCTCGATATAGATTCTCATACGAACTTTCGAATAGGCATAACCATCGCTACTGAATACGGGAGGGCGGTTAATGGATGCGCCATCACCGGCAAATGGGTTAGTAGAGCCCATATGTAGTCCCTTTCGGATCACGCGTATGCGGTTAAGCTAGCACGTCGTACTAGCTCTGATACCACTTTTTAGGTATTAGTGACATAATACACCTAGAAGGGGGAGGTGTTGAATAGGTGTAGCGGAGCTCAAGTTCCGCTTTTTTTGTTTTTGCACACTTGCTAAAAAATGCCCAATTAATCGATTAACCACTATTCATAATCGATTAAACAAAATGTAGAAAATCTTGTTTAACATATCTCTTGCACGGTAGGTTACGAGAAATCAGGCAATGATATAACAAGTATTTGTACACAAAATTAAACTAGTTATAGCACAGAACATATAGCACAGAACCAGTATACAAATTATCATGTTATATCATGCAATATTACAACTTGAAATGTAAAAGAGAAATGGATAGAAAAGATTGTGCAAGGATTTTATCCTGGTTCGTTTTGTGGTCCACTGCAAAACTACATCCAAGCCTCCCCTTGTGATCTTGGGAGATTTTCTTCTTCACTATAGAACACAACGTATAGTTACATACACGCTTCCAATTACAAGACTCGAACGCTCCTTTCTTGGAACCCAAAGTACTTTGTCACCCTTGGTTTGACCTTTCCTAAAATCGCCTCCCAAGAAAACCATTTTTACCGTGATTCGGCCCCAACCAAGGTATCGCTCTTTATCCTAAGACCTCCAAATCTTTGTGAAGAACACCTTACCTAACCACAGCTAGGATTTTCCTAATCNCTTTGAGTTATGAATGAGTACTTAATACTCGGATTTTACAATAAAGATCAAAGACTAAAACCTAAGCAAGAACTCACAAGACTTCCTAGTCTAATATGAATGTACATGCATGAGGTTTCTGAAATTAGGCAATCATTAAAAACTATCTCTTTTCTTTCCAAGAAACACAAGAATGATGCAAGAAGGATTTTCAAAGAACATGCAATATGAATATGAAACTTAAAGCCTTAGCATGATCTAATCTTTCTCCTAATGCAACATGCAATATTTTCTCCTAGATATGACAGTGAGTAACTTGAAAATATGCAGAGAAAATGATGTAAAAATGTATGGATTCTTATGCCACATATGCTAAGATTTCAGTTTAAATAGAAAGTTGTTCAAAGTCTCAGTTAATCGATTAAGTACCCATTTAATCGATTAACGAGTTGTTTAAAATAAAGATTTTCAGTTTTCTGTTGAAACTGTGATTCTGTTAATCGATTAACACTATTCATAATTGATTAAGTTAATAGATTAACAGAATTCATAATTAATTAAACAATTTAAAATCAGCTTGTTAATATATGGTAAACTACCTATATGATATATGTTCATGCAATACATGATTTTCAAATATAATACCTTTAATGCACAAAATCAATGTATTCAAATGCATGAACCTAATTATCATATATTTATAGATGATGTCTCATTTTAGTGGATTAATTACTTTATTAAGTCTTGTGAGACTCACCTAGGCTTATCTAACCTAGACTCAATATCTATGGCAAGTATCTTAGACTTCTAAAAAGTTAATAAAGAATTATAACCTAAGTCTAATAAGTCACCACTTGAGTCCTCGACATGTTGTATATTGAATGATCTTCAAGTCTGTCTTCGTGTTTGTCTTCATCAAAACATAGATCAATCTCCAATGGTGCACTTCACTTCTATTTCCTGTATTTACATAATCATTAGAAAAATATATTTAAAATATCAAATAATGAAAATAAAAATTTATGCCATATATAATGAGGATAAATATGTTAATTAGTATAAACAACCTCTTTCATTCCACCCATTTTCTTTTAAACCAAACAACTAAAAATCATCTCATTTTCTATTAATTTGCTTTCTTTTAACTTTCATTCCTTCTCTTTCTTTAATCTCATTTTCTTTCATCAACCAAAAAAATCATAAAACCCAACCAAGCTCCTTGAAGAAATTACTAGAGAATTCATATATTGATATTACTATCACTATTAAATTAATTTCTTATCATATTCATACTTGTGATTCACTCTTATTGGTACTATATGAATTGATATGGTTTGAGTCATGGATTGGTCCAAGGAAAAATGCTTTCTTTTATTGGATTGGTTGGGTGAGAAATAGAAATGAAAGATTCACAATAACATACACAAACAACAACTCTATAAATAATATGATATTGTAAATGTTCTCCATTGAATGAAGAAAGAATCACGATGGTTATGCTTCATGTTCAATATTATTAGTTAATTAATTATATATAATTATAGCTAAATTATTTATTATATTTATAAAGATTTGTTCGTTGTACGATACTTCATATGTTTTTTTCCAATTCTATATGCATTTTCTAGACGCACAATAGCCATTTATATACATTTTTTACTTCTATTGTTTGCCAGATGCATAGTGCCACATATATACAGATTCCTAATGTATATGTATATGTGTGATGCTGAGTGCCAAATTATGTACATAATGTATTTAAGTAGAGTACCATTGAAAAAAATATAGTTAAGTAGAGTGCAATGATTGAATGTGTCTATATAAATAAATGTAATGATTAGTTATGTGTAATTTATGTGGTATAATGAGTGTGGTTAGTTTGTTATATAATCTTTATATGTTTGTCTTGTTTATATTGATAAAAATTATAAAGTTTTTATGCAGTTTGGGGGTCTACCATCTAATTATGTTGATTAATGAAGGGGTTCATTATCCAATTATGTTGATTGTCACTACTCTAGAGTTGACGTTCAACAACACACATTTTAGATATATAACAGTGCTTTAGAACGCTTTCTATGTGAGTGCAGTAGTAGATAGTTAGGATTAACATCACTTTTGCGGGTGCTGTTGTATGTCATACATACAATAGTGTCACCTTCAACGAGCGTTGTTATATATTTCATACATATATCAATGCTGACTAGAATGTGCATTATTGTATTGTTCATAAATATTCTCAACATCACAGATATATGACAACGTCACTTACAACGAATGTTGTTGTATTAATCATACACAAAACGTTGTCTATTATTTGTGTTGATGTATTAATCATATACACCATTGTTGTCTAATATGGGCGTTGTTATATTAATCAAATACAACAACAATCTCTATAATGAGGGATGTTGTATTGTATACATACAACAACACTTCCTACAATGAGCATTGTTGTATTGTATACATACAACAACACTTGCCAGAGCTTGCCCTAGCATGTGTTGTTGATTTGTATATATTAATACCTGCATATACATTTGTTATGACAGATACATTCTCAATAGCATAAACATTCTCAACAACACAATCACTTTAATACCAACAAGAAGTTTGTATTATTAACATCAATATATCAATACAGTACAAATTACAAACAAAGAATATCATGCCCAATTATGTTTTGGCAGAGTACATAGAATTACAAACAAATAATATAAGTACAATATATACAAACTATAAACAAACAAAATGATGCTATAATTATACAATGACATGTATATACTTTTTCCTTTTCTTTGATTGTTTTTGGCTTGTAATATCGTTGTTTCAAGGAACATATTGATTCACCCAAAGCCCCTCGTCGTGATAATCTCTTGTATATAAATCAGCACTAGTAATTGGTCCGCTCTCACACAACTATGAAGTCCCAAAAAAGGACCATATTCAACATCAATATCTTCATATTCATCGTCATCAATATTATTGACGATTATTATGTTAGTTAAAAGAACAATAAATCATTTCATATCAGTTGGGTCACTAACTTAAAATACTTGTTCAGCCTGTGATACTAGAATAAATGGCTCATCTTTATATTCTGGCCTATTAAGATCCACCTGCATGAACTCTTAGTCATCAACTTGAAAGCTAACGTTGTTAACAACCCACATACAACAAAAAATTGGCACCCGAAACATTGTGTAATCCAATTCCCATATTTGTTCACTGACCCCAAAGTATGACATATTAGCATATATTGGGTTTCTATCATTTTCACTTGACATATGTAAAGTTTGAGTAACAAGAATCACCCCACTATTTTGCATTTTACTTTGATCATCTTGTTTCTTCGTATAAAACGTGAACCCATTAATTAGGTAACTAGTGTAGGATAAGACATGAATACTTGGACCATTGGCTAAACATTTCAATCTTTTGAAAATCGAATGTCCATATATATATTCAACTCCTAGACAATGTGATTTTTTAGCCACTTTATGAAACCCTGATTATGTTCATTGAAAATCCAATTTTCATTCTTACTTGGGTTAGACTTCCTAAGAATCTCCTTGTGTCTTTCAACATGTGGCTCAACCTCGTCGACATTATGAAAAAAATATATGTGAGTTGGCTCCAATTCTATTCTTGTTATATTCAATATTTGATTCCGAGTAATCCCTTAGCCAAATTTTCTTTTTTGCATATTGAGGCTTTGGAATGCCTATAAATCACCAGCGGTAAGGTATCCGGTACATAAATTAAGATATTCTTCAACAATATATCACTCAACAATACAACCATCTGGTCATGATTGGTTCTTCACATACCCTTTTAATGTCTTCATATAATGCTCAAAAGGGTACATCCATCTCATATGGGAAGGCCACATAGTTGTGTCTCTCGAACAAGATGAACTCTTAGATGAACCATTATGTCGAAAAAAGGTGGAAAATACATTTCAAGCTTACACAGTCAAAATAATTTGTCTCTACAATGCAGGTAATTTCTCAGTGTCAATCACTTTGCTACAAATTGCCTTGAAGAAGAAACATAACATAGTTATGGTTCCTCGAACCTTTTTAGGTAGAATAGACCATATTCCAATAGACAAGAAATGCTCCATAAGTACATGTCAATCATGAGACTTAAGACCTTTCAACTTGAGGTCTTTCATTGATACGAGGTTCTGAATGTTGGAAGAGTATCCCTCTGGAACTTTAACACCATGAAGAAATATACAAAATTTCATTTTCCCCTTCCTCGAAAAAGTATAAGTTGATGGAGGTAGATGTGTACATTTTTCCTTCATTATCGGCCCAAATTCCTTTCTTATTCCCATGCTAACCAAATCCAATCTTGCATTAAAGCAATCTTTGGTCTTACCAAGGATATTGAGTAATGTACCAAGGATACTTTCAAATACATATTTTTCAATATACATAACATCGAGGAAATGTCTTATATATAATGAACTCCAATATGACAATTCAAAGAAGATTGACTTTTTCTTCCACCTAATTGAGACAATTTCTTTTGCAAAAGTTTTACCAAAGGTATTTTTCAAACCCTTTACCTTTGAAATAATTGGTCACCCATCAATGGCAAAGGAGCATAATCTTATTCTACGATGGCCAAGGAAGGCATTCTTCTTATAGTGTTCCAACCTCGTTGAATGAGTATTGTCTTCACATATAGGACATGCAAAATATCCCATTGTATTATATCCTAATAGATTACCATAGGTAGGGAAATCACTGATTATGCAAAACAATAAAGCCTTCAAGTTGAATCTTTCTTTCCTATACACATCATATACATTTACACATGTCACCCATATTTGCTTCAAGTTTTCAATTAATGGATCCAAATATATGTCTATGTCATTTCCTAGTTGTTTAGGTCATAAATTAACATAGATAACATCATATGTTTACACTTCATGCATAGAGAATGAGGTAGGTAGTATATCAGCAACATCACTGACCATGTACCGTGGGAGCAACTTTGAACACTATGTGGGTCAATTCAATCAGTTGAAAATGCAAGGCGTAGATTTCTTGATTCTTGACCAAAACTAGGATAGTCATGATCAAATTTTCTCCATTGAGGAGAATCTGTAGGATGCCAAAGCTTGTCATCTTTAATCTTTTCTTCATCATGTCATGTCAAATTCTTTGAATTTTTTATAATGCTGATTATTCCCATAAATCTTGCTTTGATAGGAAAATACCATACAACCTTCTTGGGAATTGAGTTTTCCTTCTTATATCCTGATACATTACATTTAGGACATAACTTTAACGAAGCATACTCATTAAAAAATAAGATGCAATAATTTTCACAAACATGTATCCTATTATAGTCTATGCAAATGGAGCATAACATTTGTATATCATCATAGGTTCGAGAAGGGAGCACATTATCTTCGAGCAACATATCCTTCAGAAATGCAAGAAGGTCTCTGAAACTCTTATCACTCCATCCATTAATAGATTTCAACTTTTACAATCTTGACATTGTTGTCAATCTCATGAATTTAATACAACCATCATATAATGGTTTATCATCATCATCATTTATTAATCGTTGAAACATCTCAAGACAATCCTGAAGATCCTCTTCGACATCGTTTGCCATTTCCTCGAAATGATCACCGTCATATGCATTTGTGTTGTTCTCTTTCATATGCATCTCATCATAATCGATGACATCTCCTTTCTCACCATGCCATGTCTAACATGTGTAACTTTGACCAATACTGTGACACACTAAATGAACTTTTAACTCATTTAGAGTAACTCGATTTGAGTAACATCAATTTAAGAAAGGACGTACAATTATATTAGGGTATTCAACATTGTCAATGGCAAACTTAACAAATGATTTCACTCCATCCTCATACTCATTTGTCAATCGATTGACACTCAACCATTTTCGATCAGTTTTCTATAAAGGAATTGACAAAAAAAAAATAATGAGTGGATGAACCCTAACTCAATACATTATGTAATTAAAAACTATAAATCCCTAAAGCTTGGAGTTAGCATAGCAAAATACATTGAAAAAGGGGGAAACCCTAACTCAATACAAGTTAAACGAGTGAATGAACTCACTTTCTATTTGTGTGATTAAAAAGGCAAATATTTATAAGGAATATTTACTTTCCATTATCTGTTGAATGAGTGAATGAACTTTTGGTGTTGAATGAGTGAATGATGATTTCGATGTTGAATGAGTTTCGAATTTGGCGTTGAATGAGTTTCGAATTTGGCGTTGAATGATTTTCGTGTTGAATGTGTGAATGATTTTCATGTTGAATGTGTGAATTGATTTTGAGGTTGATTTTGAGAGTAAATGGGGTTTGGGATTGTTGAATGTGTGAGAATGTAAGAATATTTTAATTTTTAGGGTCTGATTATACCTTCAACAATGCTTATTAAAGAGAGTGTTGTCAATGAGATATAATCAACATTGCATATTAAAGTCTGCGCTATAGAAGATATCCCAATCAAATATACTAACAATAAAGTATAAGTATTCCACAACACACATTAAAAAAATGTTGTAGAAGATATCAAATCAACAATGCCGCTTGTAGGAACGTTGTTGATGATGTATGCAAAACATTCAAATTAATAATGACAATTAATTAATTTTATTTTTAATGACATTCAAATTAATAATGACATCATGACATTCAAATAATTACAATTAATTAAATATATAAAAAAATTAATAATGACAATTAATGACATTCAAATAATACAAAACATACACTTTAAGAATTAATAATAAATGAAATAACGACAATTAATTACAACATGATAGTGTTGTGTGAACGTGATTAATTTTTAAAATTCTTCCAATTCAACAACGTTATTTTGCATAAACACTATGTAATATATTCAAGAGAATAATATGAGAATCAAATATTCAATAGTGCTTGTTTGCAAAAGGGCTATGAAATGGGTTTAAGTAAATAATATGAGAATTATGTATTCAACAGCTCACACTAGTAGGTGCGCTATAGAAGTTATCACATAAAAAATGTTTCTTTAATTGTGCATTTTTGTATATGTTCAATTCAACAATGCACTAGTAAATGTGCATTGTAGTATATTTGATGTTCATATGTACAACAACGCATCTTTAAATAAGGTTGTTGATTTTCATAATTCCTAATTCTACATTGTTAAGCACACACAACAGAAAATCAACCTCAATGCATATAGAATAGCTGGAATCAGAATAACAACTAGAAATAGAACAACAACAACATAAAATAAACATGAATACATATTGAACAACTAGAAACATAACAACTGTTTAGACCTAAACCAAAATAGAAGTATATATATATGTTGAACATTACACTACACTATTTGCTAACCTTAGACTTCTCCACCTTGGCCTTTTTCGGTAGATGTTCTACTATGAGAGAGGATATCGTTGAGCCATCTAACTCCTTCTCACTAGGCCTGGAATGTACATTTTCCTGAAATATTCAATACAAAACATATAAATTATAAATCAATATATACATATGCATACATACATATATATATATATATATATATATATATGAGTGAGCATAAGGTGAAAATCATACTTTAGAAGGAACTACATGTACAAGGTCCATTGGCCAAGCCACATAAGTACCTATAGACCCCCCACTGTCAAGATATCCCCATCGATAAGAATTGACAGCAAGGCATCATCGATTGCAACATCAAATAACACCTTCACATGATGGGGTGGGATAGGTTCATTATGCAGCATAGCATCTGCCGAGTTGTACACTTTACCAACACCCACTACTCGGCTAGATGAGATATCTAGGAAACATTTGCGAGTATTGATTCCCTATATGTTAGTTAAAACATATAATTAGTTTATGACTATAATCAAAACATATATGGTTAAAGCATATAATTAATTTACCTCATGAATGGGAATGGGAACAAGAATGTTGTAAGGAGCACGTGTGCAATTATTATTGATGTATGAAGGAACATCACCAACATCTTGTCATTGCCACTCAACTTCCTCCAGCTTCGTTGATTGTTCGAAGTCATTCAATTGTTGCATGAGGGAATCCAATTGATTTTGCATCCGATTAATTTAGGCTTTGGTTGCTCACTTTGGATGGGGTACAAATGTTCGCTTGCTAATCCTAAATCCTTCATCCTGGATAAAGCCAGAGTATTCAGGCAGTCCTAGTGCCTTATCAAGTACAATATCATTATTCGGGGACTATAGCTCCCCCTCCTTTTGTTTTAGGGCAACTTGACACATCAAGAAAAAACCAAAGGCATAAACCATTCGTTTTGCATGCATAGAATTTTCATGGAACCTAACCGTAAAATTTAAATTGAAAATCAGAGGAGATTAAATACTAATATGAAAGAACTGGTTAGAAAAGGGGTGTTGAAACTTTTAGATGATGGGGTATATATGATAATGAGTGGGTGAGCCTAGTTCACGTGGTTCCTACGGGGGATGACGGTCGTGAAAAAAGAGAATAATGAATTAATACCAACTAGAATAGTCACGGGTTGGAGAATAGGCATTCATAAGAAAAAATTAAACACAGACACAAGTAAATGTCACTTTCCCCTTCCATTCATTGATCAAATACTTGAAAGGATTGTTACACATGAATATTTCTGCTATTTAGATGGGTACTCGGGATTCCATCAAATCCTCATTCACTCTGAAGATCAACGAAAACTAATTTCACATGTCCTTATGCCACATTTGAGAAGAGAGTGACCCTTGTAACACCGCGAATTTTACGATTTTGAATTATAAGATTTTATTAATATTTTTATTAATTATATATTCGAAAATGAATTTCTGGGAATTTTCGGTAAAGAATTAGACGAAACTCTAGTTGAGTTTTAGTCTTGAAATTTTATTTCCTATTTTGTGGTAAAGTTTGGGAATTTTCGGAGACAGTCGGTTCTGAACCACTGTCGGGGCCGAAATCCACCCGGTATGGCTCAAAAAGTGGTTTTTGAGT
>NC_032013.1:15699408-15699665 GCF_001865875.1 Lupinus angustifolius | reverse complement strand
CAGAATAGAATTCCGATCGCACCGTTGGCTTCGTAATTTCATTTCGAGTCAAGATAGACCCTGATCTGGTCCATACCTATTTTATAAATATTTTTCACTCGGAATGCCGAAATCCGAAATTCTAATCGGATATGACGATCGGGCGATTTATAGTATCCGATCGAGTATTAGCCGATAATACTCGAACATGTTTATCGTACGTGTCCGTGAAGTGGTCGTTTCGCATTGGGATGCGAGATTTGCCTTTCCATAAAGCA
>NC_032013.1:15698937-15699308 GCF_001865875.1 Lupinus angustifolius | reverse complement strand
GCGAGCAAGGGTCTCGCTTAGGCGAAAAAAACCCAGGAATTTGATGAAATTCTGGATATCCCTCGCCCGGGCAGTCGCCCGGGCGAGCAAAAGTTTCACTTCGGA
Source organism: Lupinus angustifolius (assembly GCF_001865875.1). Classification (NCBI taxonomy): domain Eukaryota; kingdom Viridiplantae; phylum Streptophyta; class Magnoliopsida; order Fabales; family Fabaceae; genus Lupinus; species Lupinus angustifolius. The sequence continues at coordinate 15,699,203 of NC_032013.1, read as the reverse complement.
AAAAAAAATTCTGGATTTTAATGATGTCTCGCTTGAGCGAGAAGGGGCCTCGCTTGGGCGAGGAAGGCTTAAGTTTAATTGAAATTTAAAGATGAATTGTCGCTTGGGCGAGAGGGCCTCGCTTGAGCGAGAGATGCCCAGTTTTAAAATGGTATTGTTGATTGAATTTTCGCTTGAGCGAAGGGTCCTCGCTTGGGCGAGAGACAGTAATTGTGTTTGACTATTTGGATTGATTGGTTGAGTATGTAATAATCCTAGTATGGGTA
>NC_032013.1:15698564-15698837 GCF_001865875.1 Lupinus angustifolius | reverse complement strand
GATGGTCGTAGTGGTAGGGACGTTACCCTTTGAGTTATGATGTGAATTAGGGCACTGCCCAGAAAGGAACCCAGGATACCACGTAGCGAGATCGGCTGACCGTAAGAGGCTTGGTCTGGGACCGTCCAGGGTATTCAGTGATGGTCGTAGTGGTGGGATGTATTTCCTTTGTATTACGTGTTAACGTACGATCGGGACCCACAAGAAGCATTTCTGAGGGAAATGACTTAAGGTGGGACGAGCATGGTAAATAATGATTAAAAGATTTAATCA
>NC_032013.1:15697842-15698464 GCF_001865875.1 Lupinus angustifolius | reverse complement strand
GCCAACAATGTCTTGAGGGAGAGTCTAGGTGAGACAAGTCGCTTGTGTACCCTGTTGGATCGGACAGTTCTCACAGGCCAAACTAGGCAATCTCTGACAACCCCTGGATTGCATTCGAGATCAATGAGAGGGTGCCCAGAAAGCGTTTGTACGACCTAGGTCCAGGTAGGACTGTTCCTGAGGGAACCGATCGATCTATTTTTAATTCCTTGCGAGGATATGTTATTTCGGGTGCGTACAAAGTGGCTTGGTATAGGACCTGTACTCTTGATTTGTTTCCGACTAGGTTATTGGGAGGATATTGGTGTAAGGTGGATGATCATGACATAGCATGCATATATTGCATTTGTGGAAGTGGTTTCCCACATTTGAGTTGTAAACATCATGCATCATTAACATTATGCACATATTATTACTTGTGGTTATGATATTTGTTTATGAGATGTATGTTGATACATTATTGTTTATGTTGATAAACAGTGGGTTATGATATAGGTTATAAATAATATATGTGTACGTTATTATTTGGGGTTATGATCCCCACTTAGGTGTTATTTAATTATAATCATGAGATCTCATCGATGAACTATATATTGTTAAATGGTGAATTATGATATTGATG
>NC_032013.1:15697579-15697834 GCF_001865875.1 Lupinus angustifolius | reverse complement strand
TATGTGTATATTATTATTTGGGGTTATGATTCTCACTTATGTGTTATTGAATTATAGTCATGACATCTTGTCGATGAATGATAAATTTCTAAATGGTGAATTATGATATTGATGGAAATAAGTGTTGTTTACATTACATAGGTTGATTTGATAATTGTTTATGAGAACAATTGATGAGTCTGGTTATATTACTCATGTAAATTAGACAATTGTTTACGAGAACAACTGATGAGTTATAATGTAATATGTTATATA
>NC_032013.1:15693377-15697479 GCF_001865875.1 Lupinus angustifolius | reverse complement strand
TCAGGAAATTGTGAATCAGGTTAAGTTATCATTCGATAACGATAAGTTGATTTTCCGCATTTGAGTTACTTAAAGTGATGTCCCGGAAAAGGAAGGTTTTAAAAAGGAAATAATTTTATACATCTCTTTATTCAAAAAAAAAAATACCCATTTTTCCGTAATGTTTTTGAGAAGTATTTTTCGGGGCGTTACATCTTGTGCTGCAAGAGTGTTGGACGTAACCTTTAGTGGAGAAGAAGACGAACCATTACAAAACCCATGTGTATTTGAGTTTCTTCTCCTTACTTTCTGTCTTGGTTATTTTCAGCATATTTTCCGCTGCAACATATTCGAAACTTATATTGCAGAAAATTTCCTACTTATACTAGAAAGCTAATTCACCCCCTTTTAGTTCTCCTCTTAAACTTAAAACTTCACAATTTCATCCAACTGAGTTGAACCCTATGGTTCATATCTTCGTCAATTTCCCTACCGACTTGTATGATTGACCAAATATATCTAAATCTATGACTTGTAGTATGATATGATCCATAATCTTTACCTCTGTAGTAGGGTTTGTCCACCACTTACTAAACTTATACTCCATATATTGTGTCTTACTTAGACATATACGAAATCTATGTGCTTCTAAAGCTTGTCCTCTACATTTATAGCTTCCCATTTAATTCATATCTCGAATCTCCCACTAAGATAATATCGTGTGCAAAAGCATGCACTCTGGCTATGATTCTCTCGCTGGTCTTGACCTCATCATACATATCCTTGATTGTTTGAATATAGGCAATTCAAACACCTTTTTCTCTATAGCTTTCCACAAAACCTCTCTAAGAAATTTATCATATGTCTTCTCTAAATCAAAGAATACCATGTGTAAGTCCTCATGATCTTATTAAAAACTTTCTCAGCCATCTAATGCTCTGCTCCCCTAGAACGTTTCAGGCGTAAATAAGTATATTAACTGGTCCAACCACTTTATCATTCTCCGTCCTTTTCAAAGCTTCTTTCACGTCCAACTCCCAATTTCTACAATAGAAAGTACAATTTTGATCCTCATCTTTCATGTAGTCTATCAAAAAGTTAGAAATCATGTCCTTCATTGAAAAGCTTGTGAAAATAGTTCTTCCATCTTTCCTTGATATCTTTGTCCTTCATCAAGACTTTTCCGTCATCATCTATAATGCATTTCACTTGGTCCAAGTCTCTCAACTTTCTTTCTCTATCCTTTGCAATTATGTAGACACTTATTTCCTCTCTCTTGGCATCTAGATATTTGATTAACCCATCATACGATTTATCTTTAACTTCGCTTATCGCTTTCTTACACAATGACCATGATTTATAACATTCATTTTTCACCTTAACTTTGTCCAAGATACTTTTGTTCCACCACTATAATTCTTTATCCTTTGGTCCACAACCTCTAGATTCACCTCATATCTCTTTCACTATCATCCTAATTCCTTTGGCCACCTCCTCCCATATATCATTAGCACATATTTGTACCTCCCAAAATTCTGCTTCCAAAAACCTTTCACTGGAGCTCTTACGCTCTAGTCCCTTTAATTTCAACAAGTTATTCCTTAGAGTTCAATATTGTCCTTCTTTCTCCACTCTTCTATTAACCCTTATAGATCATATCGTAAACTCTATGTTGGTTCGTCAAACTCTCTCAACGTAGGACTTTGATCGAGGACTGATTATTCGATCCCACGAGGATTGATTATTCAATTGATTCTACTAATTAATTATTCTAGTCACCTCTCGTAAAATAATATAAGTTTTAGGAGTAAAACAGTAAACAATATCTAGAATTAAATACAATTTAAAATATATCAAAGAACTGTTTTCGAGATAAAGGTAATCAAACGAGGTTAATGAATTAATGTTTACCATACTCTCAAAGAAATTTAAGTCACGGAGGTAGACAATCCAATAATTGGTCATATTGTCTCTCGGGCAATAAAACATGTATTAACTTAAACCTTACACTTATTCTCGTGATACAAGATTCAAGCAAATCCCTTACTTGGCCTCTTATAAATATGTATGTGGTTGCCTATGGTGTCCCCGAGAATCTTAAGACTAATTTGAATTAGGATTCATGTTTAATATTATAGGCCAGATATTCAAGTTTATCTCTCGGTCCTCCCCTAATCCACCAAAAACACGTTATTATATGGCTAGTACACTCACACGTGTTTGCTGTCTAATATTCAAACCGCAAACTCACATGAAGGAATAATGGGAAGACTAACCCATCATGGTCGAAGGGTAGAGTCCTTACCCTAGAAGCTATGAAACTACTCACTCATGACAATAGAGAAATAGAAATATATATTTTTCGAACTTGTGTGTAACCTATGTTTTGCTCACTCAAATTATGTTGTTGTGAATTGTCTATTCCTTCTTTTGTTGCCTTCTATTTATAGGCGATGGGATATAAATCTAATATTATAATTTGAACTCTAAATGTTCATATTAATAAATAAAAAATACAATCTTTACAATTATATCTTCATGAGTTGCTTCAAAATACGAGGCCAGTTATCCGTGCAAGGATATTAAATCCAGTTTTAGATAAAATATGGATTAGATAAAATCAAATAAAATATGGATTCTTCAAATGTTGGTGTTGATCATCAATAATGCCATAATAGCTTCACACTATCTATAAAATATCTATAAAATCAAATTTATGTAAAATATGTCTTGTTCTCAACTTTTGACTATATTTTTTCTTAAATATGCACAAAACAACAAATAATCTATATTTAACCTAAACTACGTGAAATTCTATATAATATAAATTAAAATCGCCTTTTGAATTAAGGGGGGACCAATTTGTTGAAATATGTTTTCTAGAGGAGGTTATTTTCCCCTCTCAACAAATTGTCCCCAGCAGCGGAGCCAATTTGTTGAAAGGAGAATTTTCTCTACAATGTGTTCTCTTTTTATTTTGTTAAGTAAGTGAGCTTGTATTCTTTGTTTGTCATCTCGGCTTTTTTGAAATAAATTCCAACGCCGGTATAATGGTTTCTAGAATATTCCAGTTACAACTTACTTCTAATAATCATGTCAATAAGTTATTCATTCTTTGCCCTATCTCGGCTTTGTTAGAATAACTTCTAACGCCAGTACAATGACATCGAAGCAATCCCCTATTACATAATTATTAAATACATTTGAATACCATCTCGGTTTTGTGGAATAAATTCCAACATCAGTTTAATGATATTCTAATATACAAAAGTGATGAATAGTTAGTTGTTAGAAACAAATAAGTAAATAAAGAACAAAAGAATAATAAAGTTAAGTGACCTTTATTTATTTACTCCCTTTCGGATTCCTTTTATTAACAAACCAAACTTCTTCCTTAAGGAAGATTAAAGAATAAATAAATTGCGGAAAGTAAATAACAATAAAATAAAAGTTAGTAAGTTAGTTTCATTACTTTTGTATATTAAAATGGGTTTCAACAAATAACTTTATTGATAACACTTTACTATTTTACAATTTAGACCTCTTTCAAGATTCAATTGTAGTATAGTATCTGGTTATGTCGAACCACAAGGAATTGCCTAATAGAATGAATCATATGAATATGTCAATGCACAAATAATAAGTGAACATATTTTGGTTGTTTTTTATTTGATTTGCATATAAACAATTAACAACAAACATAAACTAAATATTAACAAATTCTTGAGGAGACAAGATCATTTTGAATGATGAAAGTATTTCTCAACTTCTTATGTATTTGAACTACTTAGACAAGTTCTTATGTTTTACTTTGATTAACTCTAAACACCAAGGTCTGAAATCCTCCTTTTAGTGTATATCCTAAAATGGTACAATGATGATCACTTATATTCACTACTAAACAATATTACGTCCAGAAAGAGACTAGGTTGTCACACCCTAATCTTGGCTACTCTAATATTGAAGTAGTAATGAATATAAGATATTAAGAAAAGCATACTTAACTTGGCAAATAAACTAAGTAGTACAACTACTTCTTAGTTTATTTGTTAAGTGTTTGAGACAAGTAATTTTTATGACTTGAAATCAGTTTTTAGGTGATCAATCTAAAAAGAGCATTAAG
>NC_032013.1:15684138-15693277 GCF_001865875.1 Lupinus angustifolius | reverse complement strand
AGAAGAAGTAGAAATACATAACCAACATTCAAATGAAATTGTTAGGAGCATGAGGCATCCATCCAAGGATTGGATGCTTTAAGTTCCAAATGAGATTACAAAATTGATTTTTGCATCTCATTTGCCTTCTCCTTTCTCCTCTTGAATTTTAAACTAAAAACTATAACACTTACTTCAAAACAACTTCTATGAACTAAGAACAAGAAGAGAGAATTTTGTTTCCAGGGAAGAAGATTTTCAAGACAAGAAGATATGATTGAAGTGTGTTGTTCGAATGAAATGCTTCCTATTTATAGAATTTTCCTGGAACCGTTGAGCTGCTTGTTTGCACCGCTCAGCAGCTGACCAAACCCTTCAGCATGACTTTGGTCACTTACAAAGTACTTTGTCACCTCCTTAAGCTTGACTCACCAAAGCTAGTTGTGAGCTATGCGACCAACTATGGTGAGCTACTCCTGAAAAGCATATGGTGGACTACTTGAAGTGATGTCATGCATGACTTCATGGTTGCTTGATGGCTAAGTCAAGTCTGGGTGCATACTGTTGAGCACACATGTGACACCATTAAGCTGCTTGTTGAGCAGATTTGACCGTGCTGACTGAGATGTGGCTTGGTGCTTGCTGACCTGGTCAGGTATCTAGTTCACCGCTGAGCACACATGTGTCACCGCTGAGCTGCTGCTTGAGCAGCTTGGACATGTGCCAGGCTTGTGTCTGACCGTGCCAAGCTTGAGTTCTGACCGTGTCAGGTTTTGTTTGGTGCTAGGCTGAGCGGACAAGCAGGCCCGCTCAGCTGCTTGCTTGAGTAGCTTGGTCTGTGCCAGGTTGGTGTCCAGGTCAGGCTGGTGTCCAAGTCAGCTCAGCGTGGCTTGGTCCACGCTCAGCTACCTGCTTGAGCACCTTGAGTTTGACTTCTTTTTCTTCTTGGACCATGATGAGTCTTTTTTCTCTTCTTTTCTTCTTTCTAAATCCTACAAAATACATAAAAAATAAATACACACACAAATATACAAGATTGTGATATTTTATACAAAAAGTATTGTTTTAAGTTGGTTTTTCTCAATTATGCTTAAGATAAGTGCCATAAAAGTGTATGAAATTTAGGTATGTTTGGCACTTATCAGGGGGTGAATTAGTTGTAGGGAGTGATGGCCAAAAAAATATAACGTCCAACAAGTTCGATAGAAACAAAAAAATAGACAAGCTAAGCAAATCCTAGACAAACTACTCTATGATTTTGGCTTAGCACGCCCAACATCCAAATCCATATAATCCAATCGATTCGACAATCTACGAAGTTGCACTTGGACTTGTAGATTCACAGCATCAAGAGCATCCATTCTGGTCGTGATTTAGCCTCAAAGTGAGAACAACTCATCCATAACCATTGGATTGGAAGGCATGGAACCAGTTGACGATGACTCATCATGAAATGAAGAGTGTTGTGTAGGAGGGTCAACAAAGGGATTTTTAGATTGAGCAGTATGATGATCAACACAATGCTTGTAGATCATGTTGGTGGTATCTCAAAAGAATTCTATTTTGTGGATTACATCCACATCAATCTGATTATCCTAAGAATGAAGTACGATCTTAGACTCCCGAGTAAGAGATACACCAAAATGCTGAAGAATGACAGTTATCATGATAGCGTAAGGTAATGGTCCGAAATCTCCTCTAAAGGCCCATATTTCTATCATTACCATAAAAGTCTAGTTAATCGAGACATTATGCTTAATATCGTACATCAGTTTTAGTTCCATATCGCTAAGTTGTGAATGATTTGAAATTTTTGGAACTATGATATAACTAAGAAATTAATGAAGCAAACAATGCTCTAGGTTTAGATTACCAACAAAAAGAATATTTCTATTTTTCATAGTATCACCAATAGCCCTTTGCTTACCCAATTTAATTTGCCTCTTAGAATATCTACACGTAGAGTAGTAGAAAATATATTTTTTATACCCTTCTAAGTCACAATGAAGACCTAATTCAACCTTCACTATGCTAGAATAGCAAAACAAAAGGTGTTTAAAATTGTCATTTAACAACGCTTTTCAGGCGTTGCCTATGTGACCATAATAGTATATAGAGTTAGATTCAACATCGCTTTTGAAGTTTTGTAGAAAGTAAACATTTAATCGCGCTCATTGAAGCAAGCCCTTTAATTGTCTATTTAAATAAGGAAAAATATCTCTCAAACATTATATCAAACACATAACAAGCATGCCCAATTCCACCACATTTATAAGAGATTTGACAATAGAAACATCATTTTGAAAAGTCAGTTCATAAATTATTGAATGAACTTGACTCCCTTAGTTCAAATCCATTAATCTAGAAGATTATATGCAATAATAAAAGCGGCAAAGGTGATGAAGATGTAGAGAACAAATCCATGAATTTATTTTCTCCCTTAACTAAAGAAATAAGAGGACAGAAAGACAAAGTCCAAATTCAATATAATAAAAATCAAATCAAATTTTACATAGAAAAGATGAATGAAAAATAGTAGCCAAATACAATAAATAGATAGAGAGATTTCAAGTTTGGTAAATTACCAACAACTCCACCTAGATTCAACCTTGATATTTCCTATATTATAAAATATGTCATTAATGTAGATATAAATACAAGCAGCAAGAATGAACCAAAGAGTAATAAATGAGGTAAAATAAGATAACAATTTATCTTATGCTTGAAGAGAGAAACCAAAAGCTAATAACTTGCTTGAAGAGAGAAACTAAGGGAATAAGAAGTGTAAGAGAAATAAAATACTGAATGATATGTGTATTATTGTTTGTGAGGTTTTTTTTTAAATCTACAAAGATTCACACTCAATAAAACAAGTGCGTTATTGGAATGTATGACTTTTAACATCACTCACTAAAGCAAGCGTTGTTATATGTGTGACTTTTAACAACACTTATTGTAATGAGTGATGTTGATATATCAACTTTAACAACGCTCATTTAAGCAAATACAGTTGAACAGATTCAAATCAACAACACTTGCTTAAAAGAGCGTCGTTCAATATCAAAATTCATTAAAATTATGTAGTTATCATATTATGTTCAACTTTTGAGAATGAAATAACATATAACATAATATAATTACCAAATATGAGTTTTGTTGTACTAAATTATCCACCTTTATATTCTATTTTAATAATATTGGTTGATGATTTAGAATATTTTTTGAAGTAATAACTAGTTGTTTTTTTTCGTATATGTATGACCAAGTTGTGTTATATATGTAAAACTAGCATATGAGTTTTTGTTAACAATTTGGATTATTTTTGTGTAATATTTACTCCAGTTGTATCTTTCAAAATAAAATAAAATTATTTCATAAATAAATATTATGTAATAACTAAAACAAGCATTATTTGAATGTATGACTTTTAACAGCGCTCATTAAAGGAAGCATTGTTAAATATTACTTTTAATAGTGCTCATTGTAATGACTATGTCACCTTTAATAACATTCATTTAAGCAAGCGATGTGGAATAGGTTCAAATCAATAACACTTGCTTAAAAGAGTGATGTTGATTATCTTAGGCAGACATACAACATCGCTCGTTGAAGCAAGTGTTGTTGAAGGTATATACACTTATCATATTTAATAGCGCATGCTTAAAAGAGCGTTGTTGATTATCTCCCGTGTTTTATTTAACATCATTGTGCTAGGAAGGGTTGTTGAGTAATCGTTGTTAAATGTGTATTCTGGCATATTATATGGTCTCTATGAATGGTATGTTACCACAAATTGAACTCAAAGTTCGAAAATCTATGGCAAGTTCCTTCCCTTTGAAATAAGAGAAGATTTTATTCTTCTTAAATGTCAAGTTGCAGTAAAATACCCTCATAAGTTTCGGGTAGTAGGCACAGTACATTTCACAAAACTTAAACAAGTTTTGTTGCCTCAGAAGGGTGGGGAAAATCAAAATCATTAGACTCGAAAGAGTGTTACTTACCAAACCTAGGAGCGAAGATGGGTCTCTACAGAGAATACTCCATGAACACTTTGCATTGATCGTCATTAGCAAGAAGTCGAGCCAAGTCCAATGGATTAGCCTCAAAAGAGACTCAGGGGGAGCCATCTGGAATTGCGCAACAAGAATAGTCCTTTGGATTAGCTCAACTGGATGCCATGGAGCAAAGGCTGAACAACGGGATGGATTTACACTATCAATCTTTGAAGGACTCCTACCATACTGATTTGGAACAATTTGAGGAGTGTCAGGTTGCTTACATCGATAATCACTATCAGGCTATGAGGAGCTTTGTCTAAAACACTACTGAGGCACAAAATGCGAGATTTTGTGCAGGGTTTGAGAAGCTGAGATTCCTCATCCAGGGTGATAGTAGTTTGACCGTACCTGATAACAAAGATCTTCCTCCGCATCCTTAGATTAGAAGGCCTTAGATCTAAGATTGCCCTAGGTTTAGTCCTTCTATATGGCTAATTTGTAGGATTTATGCTGCTTTGTAATTTCGAGACATATTTTCTCTTTGCGTTCTGGATTGTAACTCTAACTATCTACTATTGCTACAACTTTATGACTTGCTATGCATGTCGTTTTGAACTTAAATCGTTTCTATTATGGTTTCATTTTGCTTATATATGTCAAATATAGCATGATTGCAAGTTTAATGGATCTTGATCATGTTTGGTTATATGTATATCTTATGCTTGATTGTGCCTACTGCTTCAATGCTATAATGTAAATGCTTGATCATTCCATGCTTGATTGGTTCATGTATAACCCTTCACGCCATTAAATCTGTCATATTGCTATATTATGTTGGTTTAATCGATTAACCTGTTGTCTTAATCGATTAAATGCTAATAAATTTGTGCACATGTTCAATTCTTTCATCAACTGGTTAATTAATTACATTCCCAACACTAATTGATTAATTACAGTTTGACTTCACTTCATATCTCTTCTTACTTTTGACCAAAATTTCATTTAGTTTATCTTTTTCATAATGTCAAAAGGGAGAGAAAGGTTGTTTTGTTGTTTTAATTTGTGCAGGTTGTAAATAATATCAAGCTTCCGTTGTCTAGCTATGCGATTTAACTTTGAAATCAACAACCATGCATTCAAGCTATGCATCAAAACAAATTTGGTGTTGAGTTTGTCATCATCAAAAAGGGGGTGAATGAAAGTGTAATGTGTCAAGAGATCACTTATGCTTGCCTATGTTTTGATGAAGACAAAGGACTTAGTGAAAGCTTAAAGACAACTCAACAAATCAACATGCCAAAGATTCAAGAGCTTCATGTCTAGACTAGAGTCTTAGACGTGTCTTAGTTATTGAGTCTAGGTTACGTAAACCTAGATGCAAATCTCACAAAGGCTAAAAACTATCATATCATTTACATGAGACATGCCATCTAGTTTATTATATGTTCATGCATTAATCATAGATGCTTTTTGTGCATTTTAGGCAAAACATAAAAGTAAAACATGTATAGTTGATAAGCATAACATATAGGTAGTTTACCAATTAACATCTTAACTGAAAATACGTTAGTTAATCGATCAAGTAAAGCTTTAATCAATTAACGTGAAAACAGTTTTAACAATTTCAACAGAAAACTGAAAAAAAGATTTCAGTTACTCTCTAATAGCCCGTTAATCGATTAACAGGCAACTTAATCGATTAACTGGGTGAAAAACAGTTTTTCTATATAAATTGTTTTGTTAACATATTTCATATACGATTTGATACATTCATACATTCATATTAGAATTGCTAGGTTGCGTATTTTCAAGTTCAATGTATGTCATATAGGCAGAGGGGGTTGCATGTGAGATTAAAGTGAAATAGTATTATGCTTAGGATTAACATGCCATCCATTGCATATTATCAAATGTGTTGTTCATCATATCTTGTTCTTGCATGATTCTTTCACTACTGTTTAGAGATCTATTAAAGGGTAAAAATTACATGTGCTTCATGATTTTTAATCTTATACATATCCATAGTAATTGTGAGAGTTGTATAGGTTTATAGCTTGTTCTTTCTTATTATATTTGAGCTATTTTAGTGCTTCACATTACTTTGTTCTTTGTATTGTTTGTGTAACAAGGGAAGTTGTCTCTTGGTTTTGTACCACCAAAGAGATCAGAGAGTCGTCACCAAGACTTGGAGGTCTTGAGTTTAGAGCATACTCTTGGTTGGGGCTGGATCGTAGGAAAGGTTTTCCTAGGCAATTATGTAAGGTCTAACCAAGGTATAGGTTCTGGGAACTCAAGAAGGGAGCATTCAAGGTCTTGTAATTGGAAGTGTGCTTGTAAGGCACATTGGTTTCAGTTTTAGTGAAGAAAAATCTCTCGGATCAGAGGGGAGGACTAGATGTAGTTTTGCAGTGGACTGCAAAACGAACCACTATAAAAACCTTATTGCAGGTTGTTTCTTTCTCTTATCTCTTTATTGTTTTTAGTATCTTTTAATTGCCTATTGAAGCTGATATTTTGAATATAGCATTACTGCCAAATAAAGATCATTTATGTTCAAATATATCTGCTAAATCAATTCTGTATAATTTGTAATTGGTTGTGTAATTGAGCCACTCATCAACTGCAATTTCTATGCGACTTAATCGATTAAGTCATATCATTAATCGATTAACTGGGTAAATTTCCAAAACAGGGCGTTGGTGCAAATAGCGGTAAGTGAGAACTGCAACACCTATTCAACCCCCCTCCTCCCTTCTAGGTGTATTATGTCACTGATACCTAATAAGTGGTATCAGAGCTAGTACACCGTGCTAGCTCAACCGTATTCACATGATCCGTTAGGGAAATTAAATGGATTCCACCAACCCCTTTGGCGGTGATGGCGCATCCGTTAATCGCCCTCCCGTATTCAGTGGCGAAGGATATGCCTACTGGAAAGTTCGCATGAAAATATTTATAGAGGCCATAGACTCGGATATTTGGAAATCCGTAGTCAACAAGCCCTTCGTTCCACAACATTTAGTGGACGATGAACCAAAAAATAAACCTAAAAGTCTATGGACCGATGATGAACGCAAAAAGGTGCAGTATAACCTGCGTGACAAAAATATCATCACATCGGCCATATCCTATGATGAGTTCTTTCGGGTATCGCAATGCCAAAATATTAAAGAAATATGGGATACTTTACAAGTGAATCACAAAGGCACTAGTGAAGTCAAGCGTGCCAAGCTGAATGCGCTGACACATGAATATGAGTTATTTCGTATGTTGCCAAATGAATCTATAAGTAATATGCAAAAACATTTTACTCATATAGTTAACCATTTAGTTGCTTTGGATAAATATTTTAACAAGGTGAGCTTACTAACAAAGTTTTACGCTGTCTTGATAGGAGATGATAACCAAAAGTAACAGTTATTATGGAATCAAAGGTCTTGCGTCCATGCCTTTGGCGACAATATTCGGAAATCTGCAAGACTACGAAATGGAGCTTGGACACCTGACTATGCATGAAGAATCAAATCGCAAAAAGAAAAGTATTTCTCTCCAGGCAACAACGTCTCAATCCACAAAAGAGAGAGAAGAAGATGAATCTAATTCAAATATAGACGAAGAAACTTTGAGCCTTCTCGTACGCAAATTCGGGAAATTTCTAAAGAAAGGAGGCTTCAAACGTTTCCAGAAGAAAGAAGCGTGAGAGTCGAACAGAAAAGGCAAGAGTAAAGAGCGCTTCACTAGCCATGAATGTGGTAAGCCAGGACATATGAGGTTGCAATGTCCTACTTACCTCAAGAAGGTTGATTCAGGTAAGAGCACTCATCGGGACTTCAAATCGAAGAAAGCTTACATAGTATGAGATGTACCAGAGGAGGACACAACAATCCAACACCTCAAATGAAGAGGAAACTGCAAAGCTATGCCTAATGACGAGAACAGATGATGCATGTTGCTCAAATTCAAAAGAGGTAGATGAAGAGGTATATTCGGACACCTCATCCTCCTCATATGATGATTCACCCTCTTATGAGAAATTATATGATGCGTATGTCGAATTGTATAATGAGTTAAAGAAATTAGTTAGGATTAGCTGCGATAGGAAAAGAGTGATCCTGCTAAATGAACAAAAAATAGTATCATTAAAAAAAGAATTAGATGAACTAAAATTGAAAAATGAAACATTAGATTTGATCTATTCTTGTAATGCATGCAATTGCTCTAATAATAATTTATGTCAACCAACTATCTATGACTCTTGCGATGATTTGAAAAATGAAAATTTGAGATTAAATAAAAAACTCGCAAAACTCACAGAGAGTCAAAACATGTTAGACACCATGCTTAGTAAAACTAGGAATGTTGGTGACCATACCGGACTAGGATATATTCCCTCTTCACGTATGAGAAGACCATATATCCATATAGGAGACCTATTAATCGGCTAAATAAGAAAAAATTAATAAAAAAGTCCCTACATGCTTTTATTGTGGCACTCATGGCCACACTTCCTACTCTTGTTATATTAGGAAATATGGTATACCTAGTGGCGTGTATGTATGGATGAAAAAGGGAGATAACTCCCTAGTTACTAACAGAAAAGGACCCAACATAACTTGGGTACCTAAAAAAGGCAAGTGATCTATGTTTTGCAGGTATGTCTTCGAGCATATGGACAGCATTGGTATCTTGATAATGGATGCTCGAGACATATGATCGGTGATAGATCAAAATTCCTAGATCTATCCTTGCAAGAAAAATGATTTGTCACTTATGGAGACAACAAAGGGAATATACTTGGCACCGGTACAATTGGCAACTCAAATCAGGCCATGATCGAAAATGTGCTATATGTTGAAGGTCTGGAACATAACCTCTTGAGTATCAGCCAACTATGCGATAAAGGTAATCGTGTATCTTTTGATTATGAGTGTCATATTATTCATGACAATATATCTAATAAAGTTAAGTTTATCGAATATCGTATAAATAATATCTATATGGTCAATCTGGATGATGTCACTACTCTATTTTTCAAAATGTTTTATATCCAAAGAGGATGACATCTGGCTTTGGCATAGGCGTGTCGCTCATATTCACATAAAGCATCTAGATAAATTGTCTAAAAATAATTTGGTTGATGGGCTGCCAAAACTTGATTTTAA
>NC_032013.1:15665494-15684038 GCF_001865875.1 Lupinus angustifolius | reverse complement strand
CTCCTTATGGGCTTGTTTGGACCATCATAGGTTATGAGTTTTGGTGGTAGCTTTTATGCTTTAGTGATCGTTGACGATTTCTCTAGATTTACATGGACATTATTTCTCTCGGCCAAGAGCGATGCTTTTAAGTCTTTAAAAAACCTTGCCAAGCAAATTCAAAACCAGTTTAATCATACGATAGTATATATTCGATCCGATCTTGGTGGCGAATTTGAAAACCATTTATTTGATAAATTTTGTAATAAATATGGTATTATGCATCAATTTTCGGCCCCTCGTACCCCTCAACAAAATGGAGTTATTGAGAGGAAGAATCGAGTCTTAGAGGAGCTTTCTAGAATAATGCTAAATCAAAGCAAGGTTCCTAAATATTTTTGGACTGATGCAGTGCATACATCTTGCTATGTGACCAATCGTATACTCTTGAGGCCTACTTTTTCAAAAACTCCATATGAACTTTTAAAAAGTCGTAGACCTAATATTTCTCATTTTCATGCTTTTGGGTGTAAATGCTTTATATTAAATCATGGAAAAATATCTTCAAGTAAATTTGATTCAAAAGTTGATGAGGGTATATTTTTGGGGTATTCATTGCATAGAAAGCTTATCGAGTCTTTAATAAGTATTCAATGCAAGTAAAAGAGTCTGTGCATGTCCATTTTGACGAATCTTCTCCAAAAGAGAAGAGGAAGGTATTTCATGATGATGTTTCAGGTGCTTTGGAAGAAGCATACTCTAAGGACATGGACTAGGACAAAGAAGCAGAAGTAGAGCAAACTATTCAAGATGAGCATTAGGACGTTCCAATCGCGTGGAAGACCAAGAAGGATCATCCACTCGATAAAGTGATAGGTGATATAACTACGGGGGTGGTAACCCGTAGCTCTTTGCGTAACTTTGTAGCTTTTGTATCTCAAATTAAGCCTAAGACCATCGATGAGGCCATTGAGGATGTGCACTGGGGTACAGCTATGCAAGAAGAGCTAAACCAGTTCGAGCGCAATAATCTATGGGACTTGGTCCCTAAGCCTAAAGAACATCCCGTGATTGGTACTAGATAGGTCTTTCATAATAAATTGAATGAATTTGGCTTGATAATCAGAAATAAAGCTCGCTTAATGGCCAATGGCTACAACCAGGAGGAGGGCATCGATTATAATGAGACCTACGCTCATGTAGCCAGATTAGATGTCATAAGGATACTTTTATCCTTTGCATCAATTATGAACTTCAAGCTTTTTTAATGGATGTCAAGAGCGTCTTCTTGAATGGCTACATTCAAGAGGAGGTATATGTAGATCAACCTCCCGGCTTTGAAAATTTTAAATATTCGAATCATGTATATAAGCTCAAAAAGGCCCTTTATGGCTTGAAACAAGCTCCCAGAGCTTGGTATGATAAATTGAGCTCTTTCCTCTTGGAAAAAGGGTTCATGAGGGGTATGGTTGATACTATCCTCTTTATTCGTAGATTAGATAATCATGTACTTTTAGTTCAAATATATGTTCATGATGTAATTTTCGGATCTACTAATGACATTCTATGTAAAGAATTTTCTGAGTTGATGCAAGGTGAATTTGAGATGTCGATGATGAGTGAGTTGGCCTTCTTTCTTGGACTTCAAATCAAACAAATGGAAAGCACTATCTCCATTCATCAATCAAAATATTGCAAAGAGTTACTGAAGAAGTTCGAAATGGAAAAGTGTAAAGAGGCTTCAACACCTATGGCATCCGCATGCTATCTAGATAAAGATTAAAAGGAAAAATCAATCGAGGTAACCAAATATCGTGGGATTATCGACTTATTATTGTATTTAACTGCGAGTTGCCCCGATATTATGTTTAGTGTTTATATATGTACAACATTTTAAAGAGATATTTGTTTAATTTTTATGTTGTGTGTTTAACTTGTTTACTTTGAATTTATTAGCTTACTAAACAAAGTGCATAACACAAACATGGCTTAAAACCATTTTCCAAAACAAGATCAATTAACTTTGTAGGTCAAGCTTTTGATGAGCAAAATGATTGCTGAATTAAATCTTAATGTCATAACTTTGATAAAATACAAACTTTTGGAAAATCACTTATCATGAACTTGTGGAAATGTGTGAAAATAAAAGAGTTGTACAAATCCTAACCATGTAAGGGAGTGTAAGCCAAACACATAAACAATGTGAGCTTAGCGTGTGATACTTGTTGATTTTGCATAATTGATTTTGTTTAAATCTCTATTTATTATATTGTGCAAATATTGATAGGAAAGGGTCAAGGCATGTTTTATTCCTTAGTAGAAGCACTTTGACCGAAAAGCTTACTTAAATTAGGATTATCCCATGATAAACCCCTTTGAGCTATAAAAAGAAAATTTTCTTTCAAATAAACCCATGAACCAAGTTGAAAACAATATTCTACCTAACTTTTTAAGTAAATAGAGCATTCTTTTAAAAGGAGGTTGTTTGAGAAAATAAGTTGGGGGGAGAAAGGTAACCTCAACTTTTGAAGAAACATATGAAAAAAATTCTATCTCTTTACAAAAACAACAAAGGTTGTAAACAAAAAAATAAAAACTCCAAAAATAAAATGAGTAAAAGAAAAAGAGATTGAGAAGTAGAAAAGAAAAGCCACAAAGGTCAAAAGCTAGAGGTGGGAAGATAAGAAAATCAGAAAAATGGTCAAGAAGATTAGGTGCTTAAATGAAAAATCAAGTTTTGCTCTATTAACTTGAAAACTATTTTATTATCCAGAAAAAACAATTATTCTTTTTAGTCCAACCTCATTACAAAATAAAAACAATGACCTTAGTGATGCTTCAAATTTTGTGCAATAAAAATAAATGTTGAGATGAACAACAAAATTAAATTCTTGCAAATCAACTAAGTTAAATTAAGTGAAACACTTACCCAATTGGATCTATTCTTGAACCTTGAGTGCATATACATCTCTTTGATTAATAACATTTTCTAAGTGAATTGCTAATTGAATTTTTGTAAAGTTGCATTCAATCTTAGTTTGAGGCATTATGAACCAAAATCACATGTCATGAAACTTGGGAAGAATAATGCATAGTTTTGATCTTGTTCAAATCAAATCTTTCAATAGCCAAGTTAGTAGTTATTTTACTTTTGTTAGGGATCAAAAAAAGTTGTAAGTTGGAGGGAGTTGATAAGTGCCAAAATGTACCTATTTTTCTATCAATTTTCATGGCCCTTATCTTAGTTATCTTGATTATTCATGACTAAAACTCAACTTATAATTTAATTTTTCAATAAAATATATATTGTATCTAATAAAACCTTTAGTCCATAACCACTTCATTTTAAGGGAATTAAGTGTTTACTATCATTTAAAGAGAAGGACAAGACTAAGTTATAAGCTAAGAAGCAACAAAAACCTAATATGTAAAAAATAGGCATCAACTCGCTAGGTGTGGCATGCTATGCATCATGCAGGTATGCATGAGCCAATGTTGCTTCAGCTTGAAGGTAGAGCTTACCCATTCATGAAGAAATAATGCTAGGCGGTTCAAAATGGGAGCCAAATGCGACTTACATCCCAAGGAAGGCCAACCATGCATGATGTTACCCATGAGCAAAGCAAGTTAAACTTAAGTAGAAGATATCACCATGTATGCATGTGTAGAGGGGTAGGCTAGGTGTGTGAGTAGCTTGCCTAGCCCACAATAGGTTGAGCCATACCTGGACAAGGGCAGGGTAGGCTTAGCAAGTGCAGACCCGACCAACTACTTTGCCAAGTGAGCCAAGTAGCCCAACTTGGTAGAATAGTCGGTACTAAGCGCCTCGAAAGGGGGCTAAGTGGGTTTGCAAAAACCTATATAAAGTGGATTTTCCAACCTTCCTACACATTCCGATTTCTGCAAATACTTCCTCACGCCACTCTTCTCTATAAAATAGCTTAGGTATTTCCTTTCTCTTTTAGAAATTCGGAGGGTATAGGAGTTGGAAAAGGTGTGATTTAGGAGCTTTCTCTTGGACCAACACTTTGAGTTTAAACCATCCTTCATGGAAGGTTAATCAACTCTCAGCTTTGGGCTATGGTGTAACAATTATTATTCTTTGTATTCTGATTTTGTTATACATGTTATGTGTTTCTATTCTATTATATCATTCCATCTACTCTCAATGCTTATTTTAGCTTTATCACCTAAAATATGTTTTCTAAGATTCAAAGTTTTTTGTTGGGTGAAATACCAAATACTCTAATGCCATGATGGTGGACTAAAATATTTTCCATTTCCAAGCATCCATTTTAAGCAACTTGTTTTCAAGGATACCAATCATCTAGGAATCCAAAGTAAATATGTAGTTGTTTACTTTTCATGCATATAAACTTGTATTTTTCTCACAACAAAATCGAAACCAACCAACCAACTTTCATACTTCCTTGTTTATGATTTAAAGAACTCAAGTGTGCTTTAATAACAATCTTTTTGGTTCGACATAATCATATACTATACTACAATTGAATCTTGAAAGAGATTTAGGAATAAATATAGTAAAAGACTATTATAAATTTTCTTTGTTCACTTTTGGAAATTGAATCCACCAGCTCTCGAAATCATCAAGAGCCTTTCAACAATCACTTAAGTCTAAAACTCACCAACAAAGAATTTGAGCTTAGGTTGCCTCTGGCAAAGATGTTACAATTAGCTTAAGCTATAATTCTATTGAAATAGAATTTCTATACAAAAACATATTTTTAAAAAGATTCAATGCAATTGACTTGTATTTTCTCGTATTCTTGTCACGCTTGTATCTTGAAGTTCCTCTTCCTTTTAGAGGCACACTTCAATGATTTCAAAGCAAGTTCCAACGGTCTTCAAAAGTGTTCGTTTAGAGTAAACATTAAATACATTAGTTCATTGTGTTTTAATACCGAGAAAGAAATTATTGCTTGAATTCATTGTGTCTTGAATGATGTTAGTATGTTGGGTCCATCGTACTTGAGTTCATCTTCCTTGATGTATCTACGTCATCTCTCTTGATCACAACATCAGACTTTTAATAAGACCTTATGAAGATACTTAGATAGTTATGACTATTGATTTGTGCATGGAGGTTTGTCCTTTTCTATCTACAAGTTGGTCAGAGAATACAACATATCACATTTCCTATAATAATTGTGTCATTAGTAATAAAAAATATATAGGTAAGTCCTAGTCAAAGGAAGGGATCCCAATCAGCCAAAGTGTCTTGTTTGTGTTCCTCCAATGGATTTTAATCGAATTTTTTTATTCTTCTCCCTTGTTTTCATTATAATGAGTACTTAAATCTTTTTGTTTGGGATCAAATGGCCTTCATTTTTAACTTGTAATTGAACCATGGATTGAATAAATTACTTTAGTTTTATGTTAATTGTTGATTTTGTTTTCCATTTCATTATTTGAATATGCAATTCTTTGATTTATGGTTCTTTTCCTAATGGGAAAATAAAGAATTGCACATGCTTCAAATCATAAGCACATATTTCATCTTGAGACAATATTTTCTTGACATTCTTTGTGGTGTTATCATCATAACATATTTTGTATTTAGTGGAGATTTTTGATGTAATTAGCGGAACTTTTTAACCTCCACAATATAACTAGTAAAGGTTTCAAAAACGTTCAAAGTTATGACCGCTAGAAGCGTTTTGCGGAAGTTTTAGAAAACCTCTGGTATCTATACATTTGTAGTAGTTTATCTGTGAAGGTTTTTAACCTCACTATTTGAGAAGGTTAATTTTAGAGATTTTCAACCTCCACAACTCCAAATAACATACGGAGAAATGCTAAAAGAAATATATTTCTAGAGGATTTCAAAGTCAATTTAAGTTCATAATTTTCACATCTTTAATCTCATTAATTTATAACTATTATTTAAATATATAATACTAAATACAAATGTTCTTAACAATAATAAAATTTCATTACAAATAATCAATGTATCATAATATAGTTGAAAGAGTTATAATTCATCATTCATTATAAATTCAAATACACCATAAAATCTCAAAAAACTAAAAATAGTCTCATATGACACTTTAAAAACAAAATACATGTCTCATTAGCTTGCATCTGATAAAGCCTCTTAACACCAGTTGTAGTCTCTTCAGAAACCCCAACAAGCCTATCCTTTATCTTTATAATAATGCATATGTGGTCATCCTACAAAACATGAAATATCAAAGACATGCGATGAAGAGTGATCAACATCAGAACAAGGCAGTATGCATATAAATCTTGAAACTTACTTAAATCCCTACATACATGTACACGAGAAAATAAAAAAGGAAATTATGTTCTTACTTTCTCCACCCAAGCATCTTTGTACTCAACAATATATGGATTTTTTTAGCTTTGCAATCAGGTTCATCTGTAACAGAAAGAGCCAAAGGGGGACTGTCACTTTTATGCAACTAGATGGAAAGTAATCACATTACGGATTTTTTTCCACCATAGTTAAAGACCAAAAAGGAAAGGAGGCAATATACTAAATACAAAGCATGGTGGAGATTTAGTATACGCATCATGAGATGACAAGGGTTTGTTTTTGTTATACCAACCTCTTGGTGTGCTGTCATTTTGAATTTCTCTGTTTGCTTAGCCAAGCAAATCTTTTTCAGCACATACCTACCATGGATGAAATCATGAAAATGAGTATAGTGATTGAAATTGGAAATGAAACTTTCTCTGTCGGGCTATGCATTAGTTAACTAAAATCAATCTCAATCATTCACATTGCATAGTTTAATAGTTTACAGAACAACTACATAAAACTGATGCTAAAATAGGTAACTACCATCAAATTTTCTAGCCTTCATCTCCAAGAGTACAGAGATTAGTTGCAAGTAATCACCAATACTTCAAGAGTTTAGGAACATATGTCACCTTCATACTGAACAACTCGTGCTGGAATCCCAGGATGGGAATCCTCACCCTCCTCCCATCTCATGGTAACCTTGATTTTGTACCATCTACACAACAGCAATAAGAACAAAAGATCAGAAGAAAATAAAATAACAAAGTAGCAGCAGCAACAACCGGACATTTTCCGACTCGGTAGAGTCAGCTATATGGATCAGACTACACCATAATATCATATTGTACATCTAGACTATTGACAAACCATTTACATCTAAGTGATCTAACCAAAAGCCGAAAAACATAAAAGGGGGGATCACAAGAAATTGGAGCTTACCCTTGTTCAAAAAGGTCTAGATTATGAAACCTATGAATGTAAACAACAACTTCATGAACAACGTCAAGCACAGGGAGATTCTGATTTGGCCCTATAGGATCAGGTTGTTGTTGGTCAACATTGACCAACATATTTTGTGACAAATTCCTATGATTCAGACCCATAAGCCATCTCAGTCTGGAAAACATAAGTACTAATATCTTGGAACAAGCCAAATCGGATGTAGTGACAACCTATTCATGCACTAGGAACTACCTGCATCAAAGTTCTCTAAGAACTAGGCACTCCAAAGTGGTTAGCCATGAAAGTTCCCGCACCACACTCAGCATTAGGACACTCCTTCCTAAGCC
Source organism: Lupinus angustifolius (assembly GCF_001865875.1). NCBI lineage: Eukaryota > Viridiplantae > Streptophyta > Magnoliopsida > Fabales > Fabaceae > Lupinus > Lupinus angustifolius. Next base: position 15,676,484 of record NC_032013.1, on the reverse strand, counting down.
TCTGAACCTTCCCAGAATCATCAACCTTATAGAACTGGAGCAATGCGAGCTTCACCTTCTTATGCTTATGCTTGATCTTCTTAAGCTTGGTGCAAGTCTTCTTCTTACGCTTCTTAGCGCCACCGTGGAGGCAGAGGACAAGGTGGAGGGTCGATTCCTTCTGGATATTGTAATCGGCGAGGGTGCGACCGTCTTCGAGTTGTTTTCCGGCGAAGATCAAATGCTGCTGGTCGGTGGAATTCCTTCCTTGTCTTGGATCTTGGCCTTGACATTGTCGATGGTATGGGAGGATTCAACCTCGAGGGTGATGGTTTTACCCGTTAGGGTTTCACAAAGATCTGCATCGTCGAAATCTAGGGTTTTTGAATAAATAAATAATCAATAACAATAATGATAAGAAAATGAAATGACAATTGAATAATGAAATCGGTTACGCTTTGCAAGTTTAGTTAGCTTCTGCGATGTTTGATGAATGCCATAGCCAATCTTGGAAGCTCTTTTATTGAACTCAGATTGAATTGCGATGGCGGATCGGTGTTCGTCGGATCTGGAAGAAGAAGTGGCAATAGTAGTATTGGTGGAATCAGAAGAGAGAATTGCTTCGTGAGGGTTTGGGCGTGAGGGTTTGGAGAAGAAATAGAGAAGAAGGTTTTGGTGTGAGAGATTGGAAAAGAAATAGAGTAGAATGATGATATGCACTTTATTTTTTAAATTAAAAGTGGAGGTTGAAAACCTCCATAAATTAAATGAAAACTTTCACTGTATGTCTAATTAATTGTCTGGTCCACCTTATTCAATTTATTTGGGGAGTTTTAGATAACTTTCACAAAAAAAAAAACTCCACAAAATGTAAAATCTGGGGTAGTATGTTACAGTTGCAATTCTGAGCTACTCAAGGAATTAGTAGTTTCTGACTTCCAATACTCTGTGATTATAAAAGGAAACATTTGGGATTTCATTAATTAACTAAAAGTTAAGTAGTTTGCTTATTTTCAAAGGAAATCAAATATCTAGTGTTTCTTTCTGGTGTTAATTAGTAGAGAAAGTCACCATTTCTCTACTTTTCTTTTACAAGTTTGTGTCAAATCAATTCATTTTTCAAATATTTCTCTAATTTTATTTGAAATCTTTACGATAAGGTAAAAACTTGGTAAGAGGTAATCCTGGTGGGTTTAACATTTTACTTATCACTTTATTACTTGTAGCGGTGCAGTATACTCATCAGAAAGTCATAAAGTTTTTTGTATCGTTGAGGTGAATTATATTTTTAGCATTTTATTGATACTTAATGAAAAAAATCGTACTTGTGGAAATACCTGTAATTGGTACCTGCAATAATAGCTTATAGACGGGAGTGGATTTTGTGATACCCGTCCTGTCTACCCACAAATTTATATATTTAGCTTTTAGTTAAATTTTTATATATATTTATTATTATTTTAAGATTTTATATCATATACTTTATTATTATTTCATAATAAATTATACATATTTGACCATGATCATAAATTTTATCATATAAATATCATATTATTCATGTAACAATTATTTTTACATATTGATTATTACAAATATTAAAATAAAAAACTCGTTGAATACCCACAAATACCCACTAACTATACGAGTACCCACAAATATTATGGGTTTGGGCACCGGAAAATACTATCCGCATTCGCGTGCGCCCGTTGCCATCTCTATATCTTTTGTTACTTGTGAGATTTCGTGAATGATTTTTTATTAATGTTATCTAAGTTTTGTCTTTGTTGTTTCGATTGCATGGTACATTTAATTCAGATAATTTGCTTTTTGGCCCAGAACCAGAGTGTACTTTCAGACAAAGAAGGAGAAAGTACAAAAACAAAGAATGGAAGCAAGGCAAATGCTTGCAGATAAACATGAGAGCACCCCAATGTAGTACTCTAACATCACCTGGAATACAAAAACAATTAGCATTTTCGTCTTACGGTAACTACTCACAACTTTGAATTCATGCCTTTATGGATAAGCTTGGGGCAGCATGACCAATTTAGCAGTTATCTAAAACATGAATTAAATATATATTAATTTTAATTTTTTAACTAATGAGAAATAAGGATACATGAAGTGATACATATCTTGAGAAAGAAAATGTGCCCCCTACCTCAAAAGGATCCCAATGGCCACTAAAAGTTATTTTATAGTGTTCTTAACACACACAACAAAATAAATATGAATCTACTTGTGTCTAAAATAATATATTGTTAGTGTTTTTAAAACTTTTAGAGAAACTTTACATTGAGTCTTTAATGGTTTACAAGAATCATTATTCAGGATCTTGACATTATGACATTTACATGTGATAAATAATGGTTAAGGATTACCTGGTTCCATTGCTATGCTTTGTTGGTCCTTTCTTTGATACTGCACTTTCTGGGTGCCTTTTGTTTTCACCTCTCTTCCTTCCCTTTATGAGTTCCTTGATGATTAGAAACTCAGTTTCCTTCCCCTTTCTATTTTTTATGGCACTGCAGTGTTCTTTCCTTAATGCAACTTCACTATTCTTTTTACTTTATGTTTCTATTTGTGAAAATAGAAAACTGAAAAAATCAAACGACCATCCAGTGAAAATACCTTTTACGCCACTTTATTCAGAAGGGGTTTTTGAAGCAGTTATGTAAAAATAACTCCTCCACCATATAGAAACTGCCTGTGAAGTGAGAGGGAGGGAGTTGACAAAACCCCCTACTAATCTGATCATTTTATTGACAACCATCATCACATTAGACACTTTAATTCAGATTAGTAACTTTCAAGCACATGGACCGCATACATTGTTAAATTAATCTAACAATTTCCCACTTGGTCCATATGATGACTTGAAGATTCATAACTTTACTTGCGCTCTTTTATTAAACCTTACAAATCATCATCCTTTAAATTGAGCTGAAATAATTGAATCATGACGGTTACAAATTATATGAGGCAACCTGATCCCTTCCATGTATCACAATCATCTCAACCCAACTCACTTTAATTTGAATCTTCATCTACCTTTCAAAGACTCACCAAGTTATCTCATCAAAACCATACAAGTACATTCTGTAATATAGATAACTTATACTTTAATTACGGAAATGAAACTTTCATTGAATTCAAATGTGTAATACAGACCTTAGACCTAGGTTATCCTATCCTTAGGTTTATTTTTATCTTGTGGCACCTTCTGGATTTAGTTATCGTTGTTGCTTTCAGAACTGATTCGTATTTTGCTTTTTGTCTTTTATATTGACTTTATGGCCTGTACTATTTCATGACTTTCTTTACTCTTTATGCTATGCAAATGTTTTTGTTTTTGCTATAATTATGTCAAAATAGCTTATTTGCCTTAGTGAATGGATCTTGATCATTTGAGATTTAATAATGCTTACAATGCTTAATATTTGATTAAATCTTGTATGCCATTCTCACTTCTTATTAGCTATTTTTTTGTCCAATAAAGCGCATTTGTTCAATTTACCCATAAATGAAACAGGTTAATTTGTTAAAACCCAAATTAATTCATTAACATTGTTTTATGATTAACTAATATCTCTTCCTAGCTTTTTTGACCTGGGTTATCTTTTTGATAATGTCAAAAGGGGGAGAAAGGTTGTTTTGTTGCTTCTCAATTGTGCAGGTTGATCGTTATAACAGCTTCCGATAAATGTGCGCATTCCATCAACCTTGCCAACACAATCTTCAAGCTTATTCATCAAGCAATTGTTACTTTAAAATTGATGAACTTGATGTAGAGTTTGTCATCATCAAAAAGGGGGAGATTGAAAGTGTGCATGTCAAGAGGAACACTTTGGAAAGCTCTCCTTGAACGTCATGGTTTTGATGAGGACAACGTGTGCCTAAAAGTGCTTGAAGATAACCAACAATCCAACGTGCTTGAGTCTTTTATTTGGTACTAGGCTTAGACTAGTTTCTAGTTTAAGTTGAGTCGAAGGCTTAGGGCACCTAAAACATGTCTCATATGCATTTATCTTTAAATCATTTCATCCATGAGATATGTTCATTTGATAATATGTTCATGCATTACATAAATACATGTATATATGCATTCTAGGCATAAAACTAAGTGTCAAACATGTATTATCTAAGTGCATAACATATTTGATGTTTTCTATTTGAAAATACATATTTTATTTAGTGTTAATCGATTAACCATACCTTTAATCGATTAACCCAACTGCTGTGTAAAGTGGTTGCCACTGGAACACGTTTTTGTAATGCAGTTAATCGATTAAAGGTTTACGTTAATCGATTAACCTAACTGATTTTTAAGTTGTTAAAACTGAAAAACTGAAAAACAGAATCAGTTATGATTTTTAGTCCCGTTAATCGATTAAGAAGGTATTTAATCGATTATCTGGGGTTCTGGACTGATTCTTTATAAACTGCGTTTTCAGAATTAATCTCATAAGTTGCATGTTGCATTTATTAGAGAGTTAGAGCATTCTACGTGTTAATTGCTGCATCTATTTGTTAATTGCATTAGTGAGTTTAGAAATGAGAGATTCCTTGCTTTAGGATTGAGTGCATTTCATGTTATAATCTCTCATGTTTTCCCTCACATGTTCATGCATATTTTTGATGCGTTTTTCATGAATTTTATAATTCTGTAACTTCTGTTTTCATAACTAATACTTGTCATTTCACATGTGTTTGTGTTAAATGTGCATTAGAGTAAAGCCTTCATGTTGTATTTGAGCTTAGGTATAGCTTAATATTACTCTTGTAATTCTTGTGTAATTGTTGTGAAAGGGAATCTCTTGGTGTCGTATCACCAGTAGAGATTGTGTGTTTCTTCATAGCTTAGAGTGTAAGAAAAGGAAAGAACGAGAGATTCTTTGGCTGGGGCTACGCCGAAAGAAACGTTTTCTTTATCGGTAGGAAGGGAGTCAAACCATTGGATAGTTTCTTTGATTTCTTGTCATTTGCTAAGTGTTGTAATTGGATAATGTGTTTGTAAATTACATTGATTCGATTATAGTGAAGGAAATCTCCCAAGTCAGCCGGGAGGCCTGGATGTAGTTTGCAGTGGACAGCAAACGAACCAGGATAAAAATTCGATTTGCAGGATTTGTTTCTCTCTCTCTCTTTACTGTTTTTCAATCGATTTAATTTGTATATTTGATTCAACTAATACATTCTGTTCTTTTGTTGTATTGCAAGCTATTCTGATATACAAATTTGTAAGCTCTGTATTCGTTCTGTTATCGGTTATTTGTTTCGCATTTAATCGTTTCTGTAATTGCTTACTGGTTCTGTTTAATCGATTAATATTCCTGTGTTAATCGATTATACTGTTTCTATTAATCGATTAAAATAGTTTCTGTTTTTGTGTTAATCGATTAAGACTGTGCTTATAATCGATTATCCTTTTCTCCTTAATCGATTAAATAGGGTTGATTCAGCATTAAGTGTTGATTTGCGAAAAGCGGTAATTCTAACCGCGACACCTATTCAACCCCCCCTTCTAGGTGTATTGTAACCACTGATACCTAACAAGTGGTATCAGAGCTAGTACGAAGTGCTAGCTCAACCGCGTATTCGTGATCCTAAAGGGAAAAGGAATGGGTTCTTCAAATCCATTTGGTGGTGATGGGTCATCCATTAATCGACCACCAATATTCAGTGGTGAAGGGTATGCCTACTGGAAAGTGCGCATGCAAATTTTTATTGAGGCCATAGACTCGGATATTTGGGAATCCGTAGTCAACGGCCCTTACGTTCCACAACATCTTGTGGACGATCAACCTAAAGATAAACCGAAAAGTTTATGGACCGATGATGAGCGCAAAAAGGTCCAGCATAACCTGCGCGCCAAAAACATCATCACATCGGCCCTATCATATGATGAATTCTTTAGGGTCTCGCAGTGCCATAATGCGAAAGAAATGTGGGACACTTTACAAGTGACTCACGAAGGCACTAGCGAAGTCAAGCGCGCAAGACTGAACGCGCTGACCCACGAATATGAGTTGTTTCGCATGTTACCAAGCGAATCAATATGTGATATGCAAAAGCGATTCACTCATATTGTCAACCATTTAGTTGCTCTCGATAAATCATTTGCTAGAGGTGAACTAACTAATAAAGTTTTGCGTTGTCTTGACAGGAGATGGCAACCAAAGGTGACTGCAATTGTTGAGTCTAAAGATTTGGACTCTATGCCTTTAGCTACTTTATTTGGAAAACTTCAAGAGCATGAAATGGAGTTGGGTCGCTTGACCATGAATGAAGAATCAGACCGGAAGAAGAAGAGCATCACATTGAAGGCCACGACCTCCAAAGAAAAAGAAGAGAAAATTGATGATGAATCTGATTCCGATCTAGATGATGAAACTATGGGTCTCCTAGTCCGAAAATTTAGCAAATTCATTAAAAGAAAAGGAGGACTCAAAAAGTTTCAAAAGAAGGAAGCGAAAGAGTCAACCAGTAAAGGCAAGAATAACAAGGATCGCTTCACTTGCCATGAGTGTGGAAAGGTAGGGCACATGAGGTTTCAGTGTCCAACCTACCTAAAGAAGGTTGATTCAGAGAAGAGCACTCCCAGGGACTTCAAATCCAAGAAAGCTTACATCGTTTGGGATGTACCTGAGGAGGAGTCGACATCAAGCACCTCAAGTGAGGAGGAGTCAGCAAAGCTGTGTCTGATGGCCAGATCTGACATCGATACAAATTCAGACTCATGCAAGGATAATAATGAGGTATATTCTGACACCTCATCCACTTCGGATGATTCACCTCCTTATGATGTATTGTATGATGCTTATGTCGAGTTGCATGACGAATTAAAGAAATTGGCTAGAATTAACATTGATAGGAAAAGGATAATCCTGATAAACGAACAAAAAATAAGCCAATTACAAAAAGAATTAGATGAATTAAAACTGGAAAATGAAACTTTAGATCTCATCTATTCTTGTAGCTCATGTAACTGCTCTGCTAATAACTTATGTCAAAAACCTGTCTGTGAGACTTGCGAGACTTTGCAAGAGGACAATTTTAAACTAAATGAAAAACTCACACGTCTCACAAACAGTAAACAACAATTAGATAACTTGCTTAATCAAACTAGAAATGTTGGTGATCGAACTGGTCTAGGTTATACTCGCACTGCTAAAAATAAGCGACCATATAGAAAACCGGTAGCTCAAGCTAAAAATAAATATCATAAGCATTCTCCTACTTGTTTTTATTGTAACACATATGGTCATACTTCTCATTCATGCTATATTAAAAAGTATGGTATACCTAGCGGAGTTTATGTATGGAAAAAGAAGGGAGATGATTCCCTAATCACTAACAGAAAAGGACCCAACATAAATTGGGTACCTGAGAAAAGTAAGTAATCTATTTTGCAGGTATGTCTCCGAACACATGGACAAAAATGGTACTTAGATAGTGGGTGTTCGAGGCATATGACAGGTGATAGATCAAATTTCCTGGATCTCTCACTTAAAGGAAAAGGATACGTCACTTATGGAGACAACAACAAGGGAAAGATACTCGGCACAGGAACAGTTGGTAACTCATCCCAAACTCTGATTGATAATGTCCTTTATGTTGAAGGACTAGAACATAACTTGTTGAGTATAAGCCAACTCTGCGATAAAGGTAATCGTGTATCCTTCGATTCTGATTGTTGTGTCATTCGTGATATTTTATCTAATAACGTTAAATTTGTTGGTCACCGTATAAATAATATTTACATGGTTAATTTGGACGATGTCACTACATTATTTTCAAAATGCTTTATTTCTAAAGAAGATGACATCTGGCTATGGCATAGACGTGTTGCACATATCCATATAAAGCATCTAGATAAATTATCATCAAACGAACTAGTTGAGGGGCTACCAAAATTGAATTTTAAAACTAAAGAAATTTGTGACACTTGTCAAAAGTGTAAACAAACCAAAAACTCTTTTAAAAATAAAAATGTGATATCCACCTCAAGACCTTTGGAGCTACTCCATATGGACTTGTTTGGACCATCACAAATCATGAGTTTTGGTGGTAGTTACTACGCTCTAGTTATTGTTGATGATTTCTCTAGATTTACATGGACATTGTTTTTATCATCAAAAAGCGACGCGTTCAAAAATTTTAAAAATCTTGCCAAGCAAATCCAAAACCAACTTAACCTAAAAATAATATATATACGAAGTGATCACGGGGGAGAATTTGAGAACTTTCAGTTCGACAAATTCTGTGATAAGCATGGCATTTTGCATCAGTTCTCTGCTCCTCGCACTCCACAACAAAATGGAGTTGTAGAGAGGAAAAATCGTGTTTTAGAAGAATTAGCGAGAACCATGCTTAACGAAAGTAATACCCCCAAGTACTTCTGGGCTGATGCAGTTCATACTGCATGTTATGTTATAAATCGAGTACTCTTAAGGCCTAATTTGAATAAAACTCCTTATGAACTTTTAAAAGGCCGCAAACCAAATATATCCCATCTTCACGCTTTCGGTTGCAAATGTTTTATATTAAATAAGGGAAAGCGGGCTTTAGGAAAATTTGATTCTAAAGCCGATGAGGGAATATTTTTGGGATACTCGATTCATAGCAAAGCGTTCAGAGTCTTTAACAAATATTTAATGCAAGTTGAAGAGTCTATCCATGTACAGTTTGACGAATCTTCTCCAAAAGAGAAGAGAAAGGTCGTTTCTGATGATGTTGCAGGTGCTTTGGAAGAAGCATACTCCAAGGACATGGATAATGAAAAAGGAGCCAATGATGAAGGTCAAATCGAACCTCAAGAGCACTCAGACATGCCTACCGTGTGGAAAACAAAGAAAGCTCACCCAATTGATAAAGTTATAGGTGACATATCTACGGGAGTGGTAACCCGTAGTTCCTTACGAAATTTCTGTAATTTTGTAGCTTTTGTATCGCAAATTGAGCCTAAGACCGTTGATGAGGCCATTGAGGATGTACACTGGGGTATAGCTATGCAAGAAGAGCTAAACCAGTTTGAGCGTAATAATGTGTGGGACTTGGTCCCCAAACCTAATGATCATCCCGTAATTGGTACTCGATGGGTCTTCAGAAATAAACTTGATGAATCTGGCTTAATAATTCGAAATAAAGCACGTTTGGTGGCCAAAGGCTACAACCAGGAGGAGGGTATCGATTATGACGAAACCTACGCTCCTGTAGCCAGATTAGAGGCCATCAGGATGCTTCTTTCCTTTGCATCTTTAATGAATTTCAAACTTTTTCAAATGGATGTAAAAAGCGCCTTCCTGAATGGATACATTCAAGAAGAAGTTTATGTTGACCAACCGCCTGGTTTTGAAAATTTTAAATATCCGAACCATGTTTACAAACTTAAAAAGGCACTATATGGTCTCAAACAAGCTCCTAGAGCTTGGTATGACAGACTTAGTACCTTTCTTTTAGAAAAAGGGTTCGAGAGAGGCTTGGTTGACACAACGTTTTTTATTAGAAAATCAGAAAATCATGTTCTGCTTGTACAAATCTATGTAGATGACATAATATTTGGATCTACTAATGATATCTTGTGTAGAGAATTTTCTGAGATGATGCAGGGGGAGTTCGAAATGTCTATGATGGGAGAACTCACATTCTTTCTAGGATTGCAGATAAAGCAGCTAGAAAGTGGGATATTCATCCATCAGGCGAAATACTGCAAAGAGCTACTCAAGAAATTTGAAATGGACAAATGTAAGGAAGCTTCCACACCTATGGCATCTGCTTGCTACTTAGACAAAGATGAGAAAGGAAAAGCAATCGAGGTAACGAAGTATCGTGGTATGATTGGGTCTTTACTTTACTTAACTGCAAGTAGACCTGATATCATGTTCAGTGTATGCATGTGTGCGAGATATCAATCATCACCTAGAGAATCACACTATATAACTGTTAAAAGAATCATGAGATATCTAAAAGGAACTGTTAACATGGGATTATGGTATCCTCGGGATGCCTCACTATCCTTGGTGGGTTATTCCGATTCCGATTTCGCCGGATGTAAGTTGGATCGGAAAAGCACTAGTGGTACTTGCCACTTGTTGGGCAGTTCATTAGTAGCATGGCACAGCAAGAAGCAAGCCTGTGTTGCTTTGTCCACCGCCGAAGCGGAATACATTGCCGCTGGTGTGTGTTGCGCTCAAATCCTTTGGATGAAGCAGCAACTTAAGGACTTTGGTCTTAAACTCGAAAAGATCCCAATAAAATGCGATAATACAAGTGCCATTAACCTATCCAAGAATCCCGTTTTGCATTCTAGAACAAAGCATATAGAAATTAGACATCATTTTTTGCGTGATCATGTACAAAAAGGTGACTGCGTTCTTGAATTTGTGGAAACATCTAAACAGTTAGCAGATATTTTCACCAAGCCCCTTCCCAGGGATACTTTCTATGTTCTAAGGAGAGAACTAGGAATTCTTGATGAACAATATCTTGTTTAAAAATTGTTTAGTTGTTTACATTAATTGTCTTGCCTCTATATGCCTATGTGTTTCATGCTTAAATGATATATGTTGAAAATGCAAATTATATCTCTTGATTAACTCTTTCTGTGATTAAAAATGTTTCGATTAATCCGTTGCAATGCATGCATGTGTCCTAAAAAGTCGAAACCGTTCTGCTGCCTAAAAACCAAATTTTCACTGATTTAATCGATTAAACACTTGGAGTTAATCGATTACCTAGGCTTAGATTTTTGAAAATTCAAATTTTGCACTGTTTTAATCGATTAAAATAGCCCGTTAATCGATTAAAACCAGTATGTTAAAGGCAGACAGTGTCTGAAAATTATGAACAGCGTATCATTGTCTCAGTCGAAGTTGCTTCCATATAGTATTTTCATATCTCGAATTGTCGATTATCTGCACATTGATGTTTCTGATACTATCATTATTGAGTATACTGATAAAGATCACCTGGTTGGTGAAAGTCTTATTCATAAGATGGGGATATACAA
>NC_032013.1:15665060-15665394 GCF_001865875.1 Lupinus angustifolius | reverse complement strand
TCCTCATCCTATCCTCATCCTCATCCTCGTCCTCATCCTATCCTCATCCGATCCTCATCGTCTTCCCCATCCTCATCATCCTCCTCATCCTCATTCCCATTCTAGTCCTCTTCCTATCCTCATCCTCACCCTCATCCTATCCTCATTCTCATTCTCGTCCTCATCCTCATCCTATCCTCGTCCTCATCCTCATCGTCATCCTATCCTCATTCTCATCCTCGACCTCCTCCTATCATCCTCCATATCCTCATCCTCATCCTATCCTCATCCTCGTCCTCATCCTATCCTCATCCTCATTCTCGTCCCCATCCTATCCTCATCCTCATCCACTTCC
>NC_032013.1:15664618-15664960 GCF_001865875.1 Lupinus angustifolius | reverse complement strand
CCTCATCCTCTTCCTCATCCTCATCCTCATCCTTATCCTCATTCACGTCTTCATCGTCCTCCACCTCCTCAACCTATCCTCATCCTCATTGACATCCTAATCCTATCCTCATCCACATCATCTTCCTCTTCCTCATCCTATCCTCATCCTCCTCCTCATACTATCCTCATCCTCATCCTCATCCTTATCCTATCCTCATCTTCATCAGACCCTCTTCCTTATCCTCATCCACCTCCTCATCCTCGTCCTCATCCTACCCTAATCCTCATCCTCATCCTAACCTCATCCTCTTCCTCATCCTCATCCTCAAACTCATCCTCTTCCTCATCCTCTTCCTCATCC
>NC_032013.1:15664294-15664518 GCF_001865875.1 Lupinus angustifolius | reverse complement strand
CATCCTCATCCTCCTCCTCATCATATCCTCATCCTCACGCTCGTCCTCAACCTATCCTCATCCTCATCCTCCTCCTCATCCTATCCTCATCCCCATTCTCTTCCTCCTCCTATCCTCCTCCTCATCCTCTTCCACTTCCTCATCTTATCCTCCTCCTAATTCTCGTCCTCATCCTATCATCATCCTCCTGCTCATCCTATGCTCATCCTCATCCTCCTCCTCAT
>NC_032013.1:15627624-15664194 GCF_001865875.1 Lupinus angustifolius | reverse complement strand
AGTAACAAAGAGGAGAGAATATATAATTTGACAGTAAAAGAGCGTAAGAGGGGGAATCATTCGGAAGTAAAAAAAACAAACAAGCAAAGGTAGGAACCTATATTGGGGAGACATAGGAGTCAAAGCATACAATAGGAAAGCTAAAAAAGGTTAGTGATTATTTACTTCTTAATTCTTTAGCATGATCCTTATCATTAAATTATACACTATACTCATATGATAATTTTTTTTTTGGTAAACATAATTTGATTGAATTCTGGTTTGTTCAAGAAAATAAACTATTTGCAATAGATTTTATCCAGTTTCAAATCAGCTTTTCATATGCAATATTTATGTATTTCCTCATCAACAAGTATGGGAGTTTTGTAGAAGCCATTAATGTATATAAAACAGAGACAATTTTTTTACAACAACCCATCTCCATCCTTCATTTTCATACATATTCATCCTGATAACTAAACAAAGGTATTATAGGAACTTAGTCAATACATTAAATTAGTAATCAAATTCATTCCCTTAACTTATCAATTAAAACCACAATCTATCATCAAAGATTCAATATCCCATTTAGTAACCTCTAAACAAAAAATAAAGAGAGGTATCAACCTGCTCCAACTTTCCTAATCACTGCCGATAGTGACTCAAGCCTCGTCGCATGAGGCGATGGACCTGCAACTGGTTTAGTTCATTCAGGTAAAGGGGTGGCCAAATTCTTATCTGACTTCAATAACCATTGAGAGATCACTACATGGTGCTGGAAACAGTATTGATGACGGGGGTAGAAGAGATATGCAGACACCCACTATGGGTTTCAGGCACCGCGAGCAAATTGCAAGGTTCTCTGGTGTCACATGCGATTCACCCAAGAGATGTAATTTTAACCATGATTTCCAGGAACGAGTTCATCTCCTTTCCTCTAAAAAGGGGGCTGATGCAATCTCTAGGGTTTCGGTGCCCCTTCCTTTCTTGTTTCATTATGCAATGCTTTCTTTTAAAATATCCCCAATTGTAACATGCATGTTTAAAAAAAAATGAAACCATGGAAAAGGCTTTGTTGAAGAAAGGCCCAATCATGGCGTCTTTATTTATATTCATTGCTTTGTTTATGTTTACTTTTTATTTTCATTTTGTTACCTCTCTGTCTGGACAATATATGCATTATGGATTAATTATACAAAGTGAAATCCTATTTATTATATTATATTACGCTGTCACTCAACTTGGGTTCACTTATTTTTGTTACATTTCTATATAACTTCACAAATTTTCTAATCAATTGGTTAAAGTGCGCATTGAAACGTGTCAGGGACTATATGCATATTATTAGTCAATTAGTTATTGTATGCGTGTTGATAAAAGTAAGATAATTCATATGTTTAATTGTATGAATTTGATTCAAATTGTTAAGCAAATTAATTATGAGAAATTATTATTATATTTGAATTAATAATGGGGTTACAATTCGTATTGCATCGTTCTCCTTATTTCGAGCCGGGAATCAGTCGCGGTCACTCGTATTGTTTCTGTTCTCTATCGAAATAGGAAGAGGGTAAGCAATCAATGTTGATTCTTCGTCTATTAATCTCACTCCAACTAAACTCAAACAAATTTCTAAACTTTATTTTAAAGGTAATAATGATAATAATAAATTTTAATTATTTTTGGGATATAATGGTAAGGTTACAACTCGTATTGTGTCTTTCTCTGTGCTTCGAGTCAAGAACCGGTCGTGGTCATTTGTACTGCTTATGCTATCCATCGAACTAGGAAGAAGGTAAACAATCAATGTTGACTCTTCATCTATTTATTCCACTCTAATTAAACTCAAATAAATTTCTAAGCTTTACGTTATAAAAATAATAACGAGTTTTAATTGTTTTAGGATTCAGTAGCAAGGTTACAACTCGTATTGCATCTTTCTCTTCGCTTCGAGCCGATAACCGGTCGCGGTCACTTGTACTGCGTCTGCTATATATCGAAGTGGGAAGAGGGTAAGCAATCAATGTTGACTCGTTGTCTATTATTTCCACTTTAATTAAATTCAAACCAATTTCTAAATCATTTAATCAAACCAAATTAATTTGTTAAGAACTACGTAGTCTTGATTTCCCTATTGCACCCGGGGATACGTAGGAGCAATATGAACTTGTCAGACACAAATAAAAATATAAAATATATTTTGTTTAAGCAATTTAATTTAAATAAATTAAGGGTGTTCAATGTATGCAATTAGTTAGGGTACCGTTTTATTACGGGCGAACGAGGTGCTAATACCTTTCCCAATTCGTAATCGACTCCCGAACCTGGATATCAAAAATCCAAAAGCCCAATGTGATTTGGGCTTTAAATATTTCTTTACATTTTTAACCATAAAATGTAGTGGCGACTCTAAGAGGTCGCGTAACCGAATAATCGGGGCGCGACACAAACCAAAAAATCAAAAGGATTTGATAAAAGAAAGGTTGAGTGCTCCAGCTGCCATAAATTAGGACGTTACTCTTATGAAAGTCCTAATGGAGAGGGAAAACAAACAAAGAACCATGAAGAAGTCTATGTAGTGCAAGAAGACTCAGATTCAGAACCATTGAATCTAATGGTAATTACATCCACAAAAAGCTCACACACTAAATAATGGTGTCTAGACTCAGGGTGTTCCAATCACATGACCAGGCACAAAGAATGGCTAACAGAATTTGATCCATCAAAGAAAAGTAGAGTGAAGTTTGCAGATGACAACTCACTAGAAGTAGAAGGGGCAGAGAATGTGTTGATTACAAGGGAGAATGGTTCAAAAGCAATAATCACAAATGTGCTATTATTACCAAAGATGAAGTGCAACCTACTAAGCATAGGCCAATTGCTTGAAAAGGGCTTCAGTGTGAGAATGAGAAATGGCAATCTTGATTTGTCTGATGCTGATAACAAGCTTATACATAGAAGCAAGCTGACTAGGAATAGAACATTCCAAGTAAACATCAAAGCAGTTGAAGTGCAATGTTTAGCCTCTATAAAGATTAGTGATGAAAGCTGGTTATGGAATTCAAGGTTTGGTCATCTAAACTTCAAGAGTCTGCATTAACTAGGATAAATACAAATGGTAAGTGGAATTCCCAGCATATCATTGCCTGAGAAAGTGTGTGAAGTCTGTTTGGTAGGGAAATAAACCAGAAAATCCTTCAAATCAGAAATGGAAATGAGGTCCAGATCAATCCTAGAGGTTGTTCACTCTAATGTGTGTGGCCCTCTTGAGACACCATCCTTGGTAGGTAATAAATACTTCAAAATCTTTATAGATGAGTATAGTAGAATGAGTTGGCTAGATGTCTTAAAGGCCGAAAGTGATGTCTTTGAAGCTTTCTTGAGTTTTAAGGCTTCTGTAGAGAAGGAGAGTGGAAAACATATCAAGATACTTAGAACTGATGGAGGAGGAGAGTATACCTCAAATGAGTTTGAAGCCTATTGTAGAAAGAATGACATAAAACATAAGGTTATTGCACCATACACTCTTCAGTGTAATGGTCTTGCTGAAAGGAGGAATAGAACCATTACGAACATGACAATAAGCCTGATAAAAAAAGGAATTACCACAAAAGTTATGGGTTGAAGTAGTTTCAACCTCAGTCTATATCTTGAATAGATGCCATACTAAGAAACTTAAAGGAAGAGTACCACTTGAAGCATGATCAGGAAAGAAACCAAGGGTTGGTCATATCAAAGTTTTTAGATCACTTGCCTACAGACATGTACCAGAACAGAAAAGAACCAAACTTCAGGATAAAAGTGAAGCAATGGTGTTTATAGGCTATCATAACACAGGAGCCTATAAGCTTTATGATCCTGTCAAAGAAAGAGTTCAAATTAGTAGGGATGTGCTAATCCTAGAACAAGAAAGATGGGATTGGAAACAGATACAAACCACTTTAAAAAAGATGGTTCCTATGACCATAAGTGATGAATCTGAATAAAAAAGACTAACTGAAAGAACTAATGAGTCACCTAGAGTTCAGAGATTACAAAGATTAAGAACAATGCCAAATAGATTCAGAGACTATGAGTTACATGCTGATGATCAGATCAATGAGGAAGGTGATTTGATTCACTTATCATTGTTGGATGAGGCAACCCCTATAAATGAAACTGAGGCATTGAACCATATACAGTGGAATAATGCAATGAATGAAGAAATAAAGTCCATCTATTTGAACCTTGATGGATCAATCTCAAAGTACAAAGCAAGACTTGTTTCTAAAGGTTTCTTGTAGAGACAAGGCCTAGACTATAAAGAGGTTTTTGCACCTGTATCCAGAATTGAAACTATAAGGGCAATTGTTGCAATAAGAAGTGTTAGGAATAGGGGTTTGTTTGAACTAGATGTGAAATCAACATTTGTCCATGAACCTCTAATAGAAGACGTATATGTGCAACAACCACCAGGCTTTGTTACAAAAGGCAAAGAGCAATATGTATACAAGTTGAAGAAGGCTTTGTATTGCTTGAAGCAAGCACCAAGAGCTTGGAACAAAATGATAGACTCCTTTCTATTCAAGCTTAATTTCTAGAAGTGTTTTGTTGAGCATGAAATATACATCAAAAGTGCAGAAGGAGAATTGCTCATCATATACTTATATATTCATGACTTGTTAGTAACAGGATCAAACAAAAAAATCATTGATGAATTCAAGAGAGTTATGAATGTTGAGCTACTTCCTAGGATGGAGTTTGCATATATAGAATCAGGAATCATGACGCATCATGAAAATTATGCAAGTGAAGTCCTAAAGAAATTCAACATGGATTCCTACAACTCAGTAGGCAGTCCAGTTGAGGTAAACCTGAAACTAATCAAGGATGAGGAAGGCGAGACAGTGGATGAGACAATGTTCAAAAGGATTGTTGGATCACTAAGGTTCTTGTGCAATAGCAGACTTGATCTAGCCTATGGTGTTGGCCTTATGAGTAGGTTTATGTTCAAACCAAAGAAAACTCACTTCCAAGCGGCTAAAAGAGTACCGAGGTATATTCAGGGAACAATGGACTATGGCATATTTTATCCAATAGAAATAGGGAGACATGGATCATAATTGGAGTTGATTGGTTATGCAGATTCCGATTATGGTGGAGATTTGATTGAAAGGAAACGCACATCTGGATACTTATTCAAACTCAACAATGCTCCTATCTCTTGGTCCTCAACAAAGCAATAAGTCATTACACTCTCAAGTTGTGAAGCTGAGTACATCTCAAGCTGTTATGCAGCTTGCCAAACTGTTTGGTTAGAAGAATTATTAACAGAGATGAAGATGAGTATGAAGGTGCCACTACAACTGAAGATTGGCAACATCTCAGCCACAAAGAGAAGATAGAAGTGAGATTTCACTTCATTAGAGATTTGGTGAACATAGAGAAGATAGAAGTGGTTTATTGCAAAACCGAATTGCAATTGGCAGATTTATTCACCAAGACATTAAGGGTAGATAGGTTTGAAGAGTTATTGATAAGAATGCATGGGTGTTGTATCTCTTAAGAACTTCTCTTAAGGAAGCATGTTGAAATGAATAGATTAATCCAAGTCTTAAGAGAGTCCAAACTTGAGTAAGTAGAGTAGAAATTGTAACTTGCCAAAATTAGAAGTTAGTTTCAAAATTCTGTTAGTTGTTAAACCAACCTTTCTATAATTAGCTTTGAAATAATATCACACAACATTCTTTATACCCTTCTTCTTCTAGCTTACTTCCAATCTTCTATTCTTCTTTCTTTCTTCGAAATCCCAACAATCTTAAATCGTACAAATTGTTAATTCATCTCTCCCTTGTTCTAAAAAAAATAATGTTGTTATAACTTAAGTAGAAAATAATGTGCATAAGATCTTGGAGAAGTGACATAGAAAAAGAATCTAGATCGGTCAAATCTATCACAAACAATTCGTAATTAATTAGTGATTAAATTAACACGAATGCACTATATATGATAAAATACACACATGAAGACATCCAGTACCATTGAAATTCAAAAATGGTCATTGTAGTTTAAAAACATGAAAAATGATGGGAATGATGGGAAACAAGAGCGATCAAACTTGAATTGAACTTTGTGTGAACAAAAATTAAAGAATCTGTTAAAAACATAACAAAAACTCACATGTTGTGGATTTCTACATATTTGGGGAAATTGATAGAAAAATTAAAAAAAAATTGAAATTAGAGACTAAGGATTAATGAAAATCAGTTGAAGAATCAACAAGTTAGGGATTTCTAATCAAAATTTGAGAGAAACTTCAATTTCAGTAATGATTGTAAATGTGATAGTGGATGATGAACGATGAACGATTATGTTGAATGATGGTAACCGTGGGTGAGAGAGGGAGAGAGAGAGAAAAATGAGAGATTATGGTGACATTTAGCATGAGATGGAGATGGTGATAGGAATGAACTGAACACAAGAGGGAAAGGAAGAGAACATGTGGTGAGAGAGAAAATGAGAGAAAGAAAAAGGGAAAGAAAAAAATGAGAGAAAGAAAAAGGAAAGAAAAAAATGAAAATGAAACGAGTTTGGTTTTATCCGTTTCGAACCTAAGACCTATGTGCAAAGTGCAGCCAATACCGTGCCAAATTAGGATGATATCTTTATTAAACTTTGAGAATAAAACATACTAGGAGATAATTTATCTCCTTAAATATATTCAGTATTTAACATATGTCTTATTTCCCTTTCTTTAAGAAGTTTTCATTTTAAAATATTCTAGCGTGTTCACAGACACGTGTTTGTCAAACTGCATTCCTATTTTGTGATTGTATGAAAAAAATATTTTGCGCTCCTAATGTCTATTTTACTCTATACTTAGCATGTTATGTAGGGCTAAAATTGATGATTAAATATAAAAAAATAGAGATTATCATTCTTTATTTCAAAGTGTGTAGTGTGATTTAGTAAATATTTAAATTTGTATTTAATATTAATATTTCAAAATAGTGTTTAATATTATACCAAATCACAACCAAAATGAAATAAATAGAAAGGTAAACCATAATGAAAGCACATACCATAGAAGATTGAATGCTAGCATACTCATAACAATTGAACAACTTTGTAAATTATATGTCACTTAAACATGAATTCATTACAATATACCACATAAATAAAAGTAAAGACATAATGATTGAAAGTCATGGCAAAAAACTATAAACAAAAACATGCAAGCCTCAATTCCAACATAATACTAAGTTACTAACCCCAAAAATATATTTAGTGTGTCACTTTATCTTTGGTTGGAGGGTGGACGAAACACCTTCCCCGTCTTAAAGTGTTTATGTCATTGATTTACATTGGAAAATGTGGTCCAATGAGGAAGGAATAGTTCATAACACTAAAGATATTGGAATTTAGAATACTGAGGATAAATCACATTTGCTTTTTTTTTTGTGGGTGGAAAAAGTAAGAAGGGTGGAAAGAGAATAAGAAAGTTATGTGGAAAGTTACATGTAATTTTTAATTATGGAAATTGTATCAATTAATTAAATATTTTTAATAAGGAAGCAGTTTTTTAGAAGTTGAAACTACTTTGATGATTGAGGCTAAATTAGAGAAATAAAAATTATTTATTCTTAGGTCTTTATAGTTTAGATTTTTAAATATACCTATCGGGTTTTAATTTCAGCCTCAAGGATTGAGAATAAGAACATCTTTTGTTTTTTATTTTATTTTAACAAAACCATTTTGTATTACAAAATGTAATGGAAATGATTTATGCACAATATAAATAGTATCTAATGTTTTTTTTTCATGTATTTAAAAACGTGTATATATAAAAAATTAATAGTAGATGAAAAATAAAAATAAATATGTATAATATCAAATACAAAAAAATGGTATTAAAATATTATTCACCCGCTGTACGAAAAAAACCTATTCAAATTAAAAGATTCTTTTTGGAGAAAAAAATATATACAGAGGAAGAGACATAGAGAAATAGAGCAAAGTTGGAATGATACAAATGAAAGGCCACCGGTGACTGATAAGGAAAATGCAAACTAAAATGGAAGGGTTTCTAGATATGGTTTTACCAAAACAGCCTTGGAAAAATTAAGAATGGTGGGATGAATACTGAGTTATTAATGGGTGAAATTGTCATTGCAAAAATATAATACTATAATGTGACAAGACCTTTCAAGCCATTTTCGACTTGCCTTGATGAAGGAGAAAGTTTATTGTCCAGTTTTGTCATTCTATACCAATGGTAAAAAAAAAACAATTTAGTTAGTAAATAATAAAAAATACAGTTTAGTAAATAAAAGGAAAAAAATGCAGTTTAGTTAATAAAAAGGAAAAAATACAGTTTAGTTAATAAGAAGGAAAAATAGAATTTACTTAATAAGAAGTTAAAAATACAATTTAGTTAATAAAAAAGAATAAATTACAATTTAATTAATAAAAAGGAAAAATAAAATTTATAATTATTAAGTTTAAACATACAATTACTTAGGCAATGTTGAAGAAACTTTAAAGTAGCTTCTAATTTTTTGAGTCACTCAAAAAACTATTCGAGACATTCGGTAAACAAAAATTGAAGGTAGCTTGAAGCTTTTTAAAAAAGAGTTTGTAACGTTTAAAAGCCACTTTTCATAAAGTTACTTCAACAAGTTTAGAAAATAAAGTAGTTTTAAATAATTTTCTTTCCAATTTTGCTTTTTATATTTTAACAAATTACATTACATGCCCTTAATTAAAAAAACTCTATTAACTTTATTTGTCATTCTTACATTTCCATCATTTATATTTCATTCATAGAGAAAAAACTAGTAGTCCCCTTCATTTGTGTGGCTTCCTAATAATTATCACTTCAGATATGTTACACAATTTATAAGATTTTTATATGGGACAAATTTTTTTTTTTTTTTTAACATGGCTACATGTGACATAGTTATAGCTCTTCCTATTGTTTGACTCTATATAGTGAGATATATGATATTGTTTGATAGGTAAATTATTTTCCACTAGATTTTTATGTGATATATACATTATTCTTGCATTTGATTGTTAGATAGATGTATAAAATATTTTCGTATTATATCTTTTAATGATATATAGTGTCAATGGTAGAAGAATATTGTAAACTTATATAACTTAATTGCATTTTTGGAAAAAAATATTGGAAACAAAAAAATTAAATTAAATTAAACAGACAAATAAATAAAATATTACATATCCAATTATAACTAAAATATAAAAATTAATGATCATTTTAAATTAACTATATACTTAATTACTTCAATTAATAAATAACAAAATAAATAATAAATAAACAATGCATATCATTTTTAATCATTTTTTAAATTTCATCTAGTTACAAAGCTCGTTTTACTGAACAACTTTAGTTTAATAAGCTACCTTCATAGCTAAAAGATTTCAGCTACCTTCAAAGTTACAAGCTACAAGCTCATAATTATAACCTCACAGCTACAAGTTAGTTTTCCAGAATAGAGCCTTCACATATTTTTATTAATTAGAGGAAAAGACATGTAACACAATGTAGGATAATATTGTTTTTATCAACAAGTAAGTTTCGGGTGGAGACTCTCTAACATGCCCAAAGGTTGTCATTGATGTTTAAGTGTAAATGAATTGAATTAAACATGTAGGTAGCGTTTCTTTAAAGGAATACAATTACTTTTTTGGAAATCATATTTGCATGAATGTTATTACTAAGATTATTATTTTCGAGTATTTAAATAAATATGTTTGGTTGAAATTTGAGAATTTAGGGAAATGATTTCAAAGTTTGTTTGGTTGATGATGTATATTCATGAGAATATAGGTCATTATTACTAAAATACCCATAAAATACTCACAATGTAGAAAAAGATAGAATCGCGTATTAGATGTTTTGTATATGCGCGGAGGAGAACATTATAAGCCTATATAAGGAGAATGAATCAAAATGAGGTTTACTCCAATTTTTAGAGGAAAAGAGGCTAAGAAAAATCGTAGGAAAAAACAATAGTAAAGATTTAGAAATCAAATTTTTAGCAGTGAATATGATTTATATAGAATATTATAGAGTTCTTCCGTCCATATTGTCAACGTCCCATATTAATATAAAGGTTTGGATGTTGTAATTATAAAAGAAAATGATATGAAGAACACAATTATTTATTATAACATATTGTTGTATAAAATATTTAAGATTTATTAGGTGTATATTTCTAAAAATATACAATTGTAAAAATATAGTATACAAACATATATTCTACTATTATTAATTCTTATTATAATTTACATTTATTCTCTATTTTGTTCTCGTACTAGTTAAATATATATATCATGTTATGAAACTAAGCCATATACTAAACCGAAAAATGTCTCGTATTAGGTTTAATTTATACAGTCTGATCTAATTGGTGATGTCATATATAATTAATAATTATACATAAATGCAAAATTTTATATAATTACATTGAAGTAATAGCTCCTCATATTTTTTAGACCATAATAAAACAAAATTTTGGAGTAGTGTTCTATTTTTTGAAATTTTAAAATTTTAAGTAAACTATCTGGTTTACTTTTTGGTTTAACCGAGTTTAACACAGTTGGATTGAGATTTTCCCCGTACAAAGTCGTTCAAACTCTCATTCGATAAAAACTAGAAACAAAGTCATTTTCAAGTATGGTCAGCAATCATACCAGTCAGACTGTTTTATGTATGAAATGGATAAAAGAAATAGCTTTTCTTTTGTTATTGTGCATACTTATATTTTTTTTTATTTTTGTTTATCCCTTTTACCTTTTCTTTGGTTATTGTGCATAATTATTTTTGCTAGCTTTTCTATTGTTATTGTGCATAATTATTTTTGCTAGCTTTTCTGTTGTTATTGTGCATAATTATATATGTAATAGATTGTGAATGGGAATACAAAGAGACCAAAACATGAATAAACCACTTTCATGGGAATTACTCTTTCCTTGAAATATTTTGTTTTAAACCTTGAAATAAACATGAGAGCATATTATTTTCACATTCACATTCCCCATACTAACTCAATATGCCCCCAAACAAATGCTAGTTAAGAGGACAAGCACAATGGTTTGGTTTTGAGTTAGTTCAAATTGACAATTTTAATGTTTTACATATAAACAAGTGACATTGAAGTACACGACTAAGAAAGAGAACATATATGATGTCCCACTGTTTTGTGTCATTAAAAGTGAGATAGCAGATATGCTTCTGTTGAGAAATATATACAATTATACTAAAGTTGATATAACATTAAGAAATCATATTATTAAACACTAAAGAATAAACGAGGTAAACAATTAATATAATAAATAAGTTTACTGACCACATCACCTGATACGACCATAATATTATAGTTATTGTGACCTCTACATCTACATAACCCCACAATTATAATGTAATACCGAAACACAATTATGATACCACATCAAATTACATTGCAATTGTATTAGCGCACATCACAACTACATTGCATTGCATAAAGTCACATAAAATTCAAAATATGTTTTTAATGACAAAATTCATACAACTATAATCACAATCTACATCACAATGGTTATAATCACAATAACCACAACCATAATCACAATTTAAAACACCTATGACAAATAATAAAATGTCAAGTTTCATCAAATCATCACACAACATAAAAGTGGAAGTTGACATCGCGGCAAGAAGCAACAATAGTTGACTATGCTTGAGGGTTGTTTGGTGTGTGAGGGACAAAAAAGTTAGATAATTTTAGTATTAGAGAAGAATGTCCTAAATCATATCCAACATGTCCAAAAGTTGAAAATAAGCAGATTTGTTAAATATTAACTACTTGGAAAAAATTTAGTTAGTTTTGATAGGTCATCTGCTCAGAATTTGAAAACACGGACTGAAGTCCAAACTAATGAAGGAAAACCTACTGATAATAGATAATAAGATGATACAATTTAAAAAAGAGGAGAAAAACAGGAAGCTGAGTTTCTTCAAAAGGCACGACATCTAAACATTGAGTTTCTTCAAAAGGCACGACATCTAAACATTGTCCAGTCTAGTCATCTAAAAATTCTTCTTATAGGAAGATTGCCGAGAAAGGAGAAATTGTTTAAAAGGAATGTTTTAATAACGACTGAAGGCTTGAATTGTGCAATGTGTAACAACCATGTGAAGTCTATTGAACATTTATTTTTATCTTACAAGTTTGCCATGAATGTGGGGAAAAGCTTCTACTCTTAACTACAATCCCCTTTTCAAGTTCCAACAACAATTATGGAGATGTTTACCCTTCATGAATCATTCACTACGGCTAAAGGTTTAAAGCTATGGAGAATGTTGTAGTTCAAAGAGGTGTTTAAAGCTATGGAGAATGTTGTAGTTCAAAGAGGTGTGATCTTTA
The DNA here is from genome assembly GCF_001865875.1 of Lupinus angustifolius. Taxonomy (NCBI): domain Eukaryota; kingdom Viridiplantae; phylum Streptophyta; class Magnoliopsida; order Fabales; family Fabaceae; genus Lupinus; species Lupinus angustifolius. Next base: position 15,651,802 of record NC_032013.1, on the reverse strand, counting down.
TGAATTATGAGAAATGAAGTCATGTTTATGGTCTTTATGGATTTAATTCAATAGATCTTGAATTTGGTTTGCTATAAATGTGACACTAACTTCTTTAGTTTTTGCAAATTGCTGTAATAATCCAAAAACTTGTATTAATTTAGCTTCTAAAAAAAGATCACTATTTGATATTCTATTTGTATTAGGTAGACACCCTTATACTCCAATCAATATATTTTTCCTCATCGAATAAAAGAGACTAAGATATGAAGAGGTCCAGTAAGTGGCATCCAGGAAGTATTTCATTTTTCAACTAATCTAAAGGAACTACCAGATTGGTCCTATGGCCTCAATACCCTTTTTTTTCCTGATATTTTTGATCCTATGGCCTCATGTCCCAAAGAGAGATGTAGAAATTATATGAAAATGTAGATCAATTTATATGAAAACTCAACTTAAACCAGCAACTGTTACGAGTCCCATAGCAGTGCACACTCTGAAAGAAAGAAATATCAAATAAAGGCCAATGAGACCCATTCCTAATATTCTGCTAGGATGCATATTGTTGTGTGGTAAAACAATAAGTGCCCATAGCAGTGCTGTGATAAGAAATCCCATGGTGTAAAACAAGCTATTGTCTTTAGGCACGACGTACAAAGCAGGTTTCTTTGACCAGGCCCCAAGCAGCAATGAGATCCCCAAACCACCAAGTGTGTTGAACATAGGACCAGCATAGCACCCAGATAAAGCAATCTGAATTCCATCTTCTCCATCCAATGCCAATGCAACATTTGACATCAAATCTCCCATTGAATTTCCCCATGCTAATACAGTTAATCCAAGGATGGATGGATTAATGCTGAAAATTACACCGAATGATAATAATAGTGCCACAAGCTCATTTGCTATTACGTAAAACCATGCTATGCTCATGATGAATCCTCCAAGAACCCAGGGAATCAAAAACCGACGTGGTGGATGATCGGCCACAGTGTATTTATATGCTAGAATACCAAGTGTACATCCAGTAGTAACACCAATACAATAAGAAAGAATAGTACTCTGATAACTCATATTATCTTGGGTGCCACATAAAAAGGCCAGGAGAATTGGAGCCAGTGAAGCACTGGCTACAGCATATGGCTTCGACCATACTTCCTCATTGACCATCGGAATTGTTAGCCGTCTAGGAATTGACACTGGCATTTCCATAAAAAAAAAAAGTTTTGAAACAGAGAAAGACAACCTGGTGTTTTCCATGCTCTCGTCACTCCATCCCCAAGGAGGCCTTTCATCCAAAGTGATTTTGTTTCCCTGGTTTGAATATATAGCCACATTTGAAGACCACATCCACTGTGGCAAGGAAGGAGGGAGACAGGGATGATCACTCTCGGTGTCTAAGTGAAGCAAAGAGCTATAGATAGAAGTATCCTCTTCGGAACCTTGAGAAAACACACTTCCCTTGACAGGAAGCAATGGGGTGACAGCATCCCATTTCAACCTATGTGCATGTTTCCGCAATATCTCATTGGCAGCAACAATGAATGCATAAACAACATAAATTGATACAAAAGCAATGGCTGCCCCAACACCCACCTTACCAACAACCAAAATAACTAAAAGCGAAACAAGACTGAATATAAAGAAACCGATGTCCCTTAGAAAGCATCTTCGATCAATTCGAATCTCCTTATCAGCAACACATAGAGAAACAGCTCCAACAACAACACAGGTAACAAAAAGAGCACCACCTAACACGCTGTTAAGACCCACTTCACCTGTGTCAGTACCCACAAAAGCAGCTATACTGGCAAACACATCGGGCGCTCCATTCCCGAGTGGGAGCAGCACAACCCCAGCCACAGTTGGAGGCAATTTCAAGAGCCTTGAAAGATGCTCAAGGGACGGGCAAAAGTAGTCTGCCGCGGTGTTCCCCAACAGATAAAACAAAGCAGCAAGCCACAGAGCAAATACTAGATAACCAAGTAATCGAAAACTTCGACATTTACAATAGAAAAACCACAAGTAATCAAGATATCCCTCCGAAGAGCATTGCGGATTAACCTTTAGGAATTCACATCGGCTAACATAACCATCATGGTGGAGTAATCCAGCACACAATCCAGGACTACTACCTAGAGCTAAATCTTCATCACGAGGCTCACCAACTACCCATGAAGTACTGAGATCAGTTTCAATCATTCTACGGCGAATCACAGCAATGTGAGAATGCCAAGTTCTCAAAATTGAATTTTGATCATTCCCCAAATATGTGGATTGCTTAAGAAGAGGGTTTCGAATAATATCTTCACGATTGTAAAAGAAGAAAAACACAAGCATAACACAAAGGCCATTGAAAACCCCATGAGCCCTTCTGCGTCTTGCACCAAATAAGCCATTTAGAATCTTCATTCCCAATCTTGTATCACCCCGAAGTTTAAAACATCAGCTCCTAACTAGGGTTTCGAATTTGTCCAGGGTTTCGAAATTTCGAATTCTCGAATTCTAGGAAGCGAAACGAAACCCTTAGACTTACAAATGAGACGAATTGGCGTGAGAATTAGGTAAATTCATAGAAAAAATAAGGAAACATATAACTTCAGATATGAACTGAAGAAGCACAGAATTAGGGATTCATAAAGGTTCCGGATTAGAGTTTTCGGTGTTCCTCTGAGATTTGGTAGATTAAGAACTTAGAAGCAACTTGGTTTGGTGTTAGTCTTGCTATAGTCAACCATAGAAGCAACTTAGAAGAGTGGTTGTGTATATCTTGATTGTCTTGCTGTAGTCGACCATGGAAGAACTGGGAGTCTGAATTGCTTGGTTGAACAGAACACATGCTGCTAGTCTTACCTGGGTGGTTACCTAAAAAAGCACTCCAATATTATTAATTCATTATTATTTTTATAGCAGTATGATAATTAGGATAGAGGTAGAGAAGTATGGAGAATATATTACTGTTATAAGCAAACTTCACCTATTTATAATGGGATGGAGTCTCTTGCATTCGAAGAGAAGATGTCATCATTGTTGCAAAAGACAGATCTTAGATCTTGTATTTTCAAACGTGGTCGACAAGCATACATACGATCTTATATGATTGGTTGTTGGCTTCTCTCCATCACTAGTATTGAGAAAAATAATTAAGTTTCATCTTTTTTTATTGTCGAAATAAGTAGAATAATATATGGTAAAAACAACAAGGTTCCAAGTAGGGATGGCAACATAGCGGGGATGCAAGTAGTGCTTACTCATGCTCATCCTCATATTATTTACGGATACCTGTGTGGATAACAGGTATGTGCATGTACTTGTAAGTCTAGATGGCAAACTGAGAGGGGATAAATTAGTTTTCTGGTTTTTCTACGACTTATAATGCATATTTTTGCAACTTGTAACATATAAAACTCATATATGCAACAAAAAGGCTGAAGTTAGCAAAAATCGAAGTGCATAATGTAAAAGAGTAAGGAAAAAAATAATATTGATGTATCCTAGTTCACCTTCTATCTAGTGAAGGCTATATCCAGTCATTTTGCAAACCACAAGAGATTCCAGTATGTAATAAATGTTAATCTTTTGTCAAGATTTTGCCTAAGAGTATCACTCACCAATCTCACCACAAGAAGCACACCACTTCTCGTTTTCAGTGTTTCCCTTCATCACACCCTATGGTGAATTTATGGCAATTGAATATATGAAGAACTGGTATCTAGGGCTAATGATTGTTATGAACGGTTACTCTTAAACTTTCAATCCTTGTTACGATTTGCTTATCGTTTTCACAATAAGCAATACACAAATGCTCTAGTGTTTTCTAGATGAAAATCAAGTGCAAAAAACTTAGTATGAATAGCGTATGAATTGTGTGTAAAAGTTGTGTGAATAATTGATTTCGAATTTGAATGCCAAAGGTGTTTAAATATGCTTCCAATCAGCACACCCATTCGTAGAGGTAGAAGTCATTTTGGAAGAAGTTAATTCAGTTTGAATCTAAAAAACTGCTATAATAGTTATCAGCATCGATTACTTACATGGTGTAATTAGTTACCTTATCTTATGTCAAATGATTAGTCGGTTATTCGACTGAGTAATCGATTACTCTACCTTATTTTTGCCTAGTAACTTGTTACTCAATTTGGGGAACCAGTTACTCTATCCTATTAATCTGTTACTCAGTCCGAGTAACATGTTACTCAGTTTTTTGAAAATTTGTTTTCAATCTTTTGAAATCATTTTCAAACCAAGTTAACTTTTTCAAAAAAATTTAAAATATTTCTTAGAGCATTTGAACATTACTTATGTAAAGAGACTTAGGACTAGAAGTACCTAACTTAGAAGGCTAAAAAGTCTTTTTCACATGATGAACATGCTTCTAAGTCTTTAAGGTCTTCAATCATTTTTCTTCTTTTTGTTGATGTTGACATGTTCATCAAAATTTAGTCAATGTCAAGAGCAAGATCTTCTTCACTATACAATTAATCAAAAAATAGGAGTATAAATACAACTCTAGTGTCACAAACAAGTATAGAAAATATTTTTATCGTATCCATAGATACTTGTGAAGGTTATAGCCTTTCAGTTATCAAATTACTGTTTTAAGTTAGATTTTAATGGTTGTTTGAATGATTGATACAAACAGTTCGAATTTGTAATATAATGATAAAGGTAGCTGGGTTGAAATTTAAATTCATTGTCATTACACACCTAATTCTTATGTTAAATACATTTGGTAACGATTAATCCATATAACAACCTCAAGATTACTAACAATTAATCTCTTAGTCAGTTAGCAACTTATGCAATAAAATCCTATGTCTAGCAACTTTAATTCATAAGATCAAGAAATATGACTTACAAAATCATGCTACTATGTCTTGTAATCCATGTATGCAAGTTGAGTAAAAATGCAACACCTTAATAATTCTAGTTGCTAATGTTTTGGTCTATACTAGCACTTTACCAAAAATAGTTCTACATCTAGTAACTACAATGATAAAACTCATTTTTATGAACCTTCAATCATATTTCTATGTCTAGTAACATATGCTATTCAATTTTGGATTTATAAAATCACAAAATTAGTTATTTTCTAGATACCAATAAGTAAAATGCATGAAATGATAAATAATACAAGTCTATGTCTAGCAAATGTACTACTTGATGAGTTATGCAAGTTCAGAATAATGCATAAATAATTTAAGCAATTTATTCAAGTATCATGAAAGAAGTTGATCAAACTAAAAGCATTCATAAAGTAAATACACAAGTGAAATGGAATCGAACTTCATGGATTAATTGTGAATAAGAGTTTACACATTAAGTTCATGCTACTTTGAACCCCAAAATGGAGTACTTAGCTACTGATTTTCACATAATGTAAGTAGGATATGGATAATATAAAGCTCATGGGGCGGTAGAACCACTCACAATTAAGCATAAATTAACACATATGATGCTTACTTTTAAGTGCCAAATTAATCATATTTTATACACTCTTTTTAAGACACTTTAACTACTTACTTAACTCAAATGAATGAAATACTAATACATGATTAAAACTTGTTTAACTGGTCAAGTCTCACCTCTAAATTTTTTTAGGCTTAATAAGGAGGAGTAACTGGAAGAAGATAAGTTCCAGACAAAAGTAAGAATTCAACCATAAGTGGTTCGATTTAAATTGCGATTACTCATTCATTCACCGTTGGATCAAGCTGAATTTTGCATATGTTGATCCTAATTGACAAAACTTCAATGCGAACTATTTTGTATATGTTTCCACCCTGAGTGCAAATACCCACGAAAATCATCATTTTGCCACTATTTTGTATACGCTCAATGGAGTAGGTGGCGTGCTGCGCGCATGGAAGTGCGCCTAATGCAAGTGGACCACTGAAAAGTTGCCCATAGCCAACTGGAGGTACGCTAAGTGCCAAAGACAACATCTGAATACTATTTAAGGACTCCAAAAGGATACACACTTTGTAATGTTGATTTTTAATAACTTTGTTTCTAAGTTTCTAGGGTAGTTTAGCTCATTTTAGTTATGGGATCAAGGTGTAAGTATTAGAGGAGTTAATTGATGTTCATTTGTGTGTGGTTCTACCACCCCATGAGTTGTATTTTATCTCTATCTTACTTACACCTTGTGAACATGAGTAGCTAAAACCCTTGTTGAGATTGAATGTAACATGAGCTTGATGTATACACACTAATTCACCATTAATTCATGAAGTTTTGATTATATTTGATTTATATATTTACCTTATGCTTGCTTTGAGTCTGATCAACTTTTTGCGTGATTATTGAATAATTTGCTTAGTTTCTTACTTGCATTACTCTGAACTTGCATTATACAAGAAGTGGTACATTTGTTAGACCTAAACTTGTATTATTTGCCATCTTATGCACATTACTTGTTAGTATATAGACATAGTGCTAATTTTGTAATATTATAACTCTCAAATTGAATGACATAGACTACTAGACAAAGATATATGCTTGTAGGTTCATAAAAATGATATTTATCATTGTAGTTACTATATATAGAGCTATCTTTGGTAAAGTGTTAATATAGACCAAGACATTGGCAACTAGCACAATTGTGGTGTAGCATTTTAACTCAATTTGCATGCTTGAACTAATAGACGTAGATGCATAATTTTGGAAGTCATATTTCGCAATCTTATGAATTGAAGTTGCTAGACATAGGGCTTTGTTGCATAAGTTGCTAAATGAATAAGACATTAGCTTTTAGTAATCTAGAGGTAATTATATGCAATAATCATTACTTAATGAATTTACTTTAACAATCAAGTGCATACAGATAATAAGTGTGAAGATCAACCCTAGCTCTTTTATTATTGTATTAAAATTATTATTTATTGTGTCAAGAAACAAACAACCCTTTGAACAATAACTTAAATAATAATTTTTAGTTGAAAAGCTAGTATCTAGAAAGTCTTTTTGGATACGACAACCCCTTACTCTATATTTGTTTGGGACATCAAGATAGTTTTATACTCCTATTTCCTAGTTAGCAAAATGGCACCATTGTCAGGGAGTTGTGTCTAGATACTTAGCATTGCAGCAAAAATTTTGTTTTAAGTTTTTAGTTTTCTGTTCTTACTTTGACCTTTTATTCTCTTTGAGCAATTTGATGTGCACTAGTAGTTTTCTTTGAGTTGTTTGTCTAGGGTGAGGTTCGGAGTGCACCATGAGTTATGTGATGTTGGATCATGATGTGGACACTCATGATGCACTTTTGGACCAAAGTGTGCTACTTTATCAACAACTAAACTCATTGATCAAACAAATGGTCAGTCTACCTCAACAACTTGTCAATCTACCTCAACAACTTGTCAAATCTCCTTTTGGCCGACAAATGAAGAGGTGTAGTGTATGCTATGGTAATCACCCAATATACTATTGTTTACCTCCCTAGTCATAGGAGATACAATACATAAGAATTTAACAAAGACAAGCCAACATGGTGACTATCAGAACAATAATTGTGGGTTCAACCAAACATATGATCAACCATGGAGGCAAGATGCATGGTCACCTAGTCTACAATCACCATACCAACTACCATATCATCACACAATCCCATCATTGAAAGACACTCTAAATGAGTTCATACAATTCTCTATGGCTAACTAGAGGACCACCGAGACCCCACCCTATCAACGGCCCCAACAGTACACACCTAAGTCGGAGGATAAACCCTTTGAGCTAGAAAACACTATGAACCAGTTCAAGCAATTGAGTAATACTATCTTAAGAGATTTAGAGATTTAGAGGGAGCAGTTGGCCATGTAAGTGAGTGAGCAGTTAGCAAAGCGGTCGGTCGAGTACCAAAAAAAGGCATTGAGTGCTGAATCCGATTTTGAAGAACAATGCAACCTCGACACTAAAATGGTTGGTGAGCCAATTGGTATGGATATTTGTAAAAAAATAGTTTATAAAGGTGTTTTTGAGGAAGAAGGTGATAATATAATCAAGATAAAGATTGAAACACATGAGAGTAAGTTAGTAGCAATCATAAAATTATTAAAACAAGAGAACGAGTGAGTCATAGAATATGGTGGAAGAGTAGAGAAGAAAATAAGAGGAAAACCCTTTCAATTCATGTCTAAATAGGGTGAATACTGCACTGGAGTGTTATAAGTAACCAAATATTGTGCTACCTTAGTTGCTACATGTATGTGATCCTTAAGGACACATCATAAGTCAATCTATTGACATTAAACAAGCGCTTTCTAGGAGCAACCTACTTTAGTTTTCCTATTTTGCATTTGTTTAAGTATTTGTGTCTTTTATGCTTTTGATGTGTGTTAGTATGCATATTTGGAGCTTACTTTCATGGATTGAGGATAGTCCAAACTCCATGGAAGGGTGAATTCTGCCAAATATTTTGGAGCTTAGAAGTCTTTATTGTATTTTTTCATTTTATTTGAACTTGATTAAAATGCGTGGGTTATTTTACTGAAATATTTGGCTTCTAAATATGATTGACCGCATGATTTGACTTTTATATTGCATGAAGAATTAAGTAGTTAAGGAATACCATGTTTATTGAAAATGTATGTCGTTGGATAACAAGGGCTCTAACACACCTAGGGGGTGAATATATGGGTTGGTGTATGATGAAAAAAATTTCGGTTTTGGAAGATATTTGCCGATTTCCTTGATTTAATCGATTAGAAGCTTCTTTAATCAATTGACAAATTTCTGCAGTCAATCCATTAATTTCTGCCTTAATTGATTAACTAGGTTATTTTCTTGAAAATTCTTTTGTTCTTGACAAACGATATGCAATGATCAATCTGTTCTGTCATGCACTTTAACAATTGAATTTATGGAATCAATCACACAATGATAATTATGCAACAATTCTAATATGAATTCAATTCAAGAGAATGAAAATTGATAATTGCTTTAACATAAAAGAGCAGGGATAAGAGAATTTGACACGTTCGATTTTGTCCTGGTTTGATTGCCAACCACTGCAATCTATATCGAGCCCTCCCTTTCTGATCTGGGAGATTTGCTTTCACTTTGAAGAATTTTAATGTTCTTACAAACAATCTTCCACCAAAAACCTCTTGGACCTAACTTCTAATGGATAACCTCAACACTTCTAGCTCAGGATTTCTCTGAATTCTTCTCTCCTTCTAGGGTGATACCTCACACCTTGAGAGATGAATTACAAACAAAACGTTCTTCTTGTGTACAATGATTTTGCACCATTTCTTATGCTTGTATGTACTCAATTCAGAATATCTAAACCTTCTTGAAATATATCACAATCTTATAATATGAGCATGTATGATTGTGAGATGCAAATGTTCTTGAAATTTTTATTGTATGATGATGAATGCTCAAAATTTCTTCTCAAAGATTGATGAAAATTTTCTCATTATGTTCAAAGACTCTAGCTTGAGATTGCATGTGCAACATTATATAGTTTTGATGAAGACAAGGATACAAAGACAAGCTTGAAGACAAGGACAACTTAACAAACAACAAAGCCAAGACTCAAAGCTTCAACATCAAGAAAGATTTAGGTTAAGTGTTTTATTTCTTTAGAAGTCAGAAGACGTTTGCTTAGAAAGAGTCTAGGCTAGGTGAACCTACAAAGGGAGTCTTACAAAATTAAAATTGAACAACTTGAAAATAAGAGACTTGCATATACACAAACATGATCATGCATATGCATATTGGTTTTAGTGCATCAAAATCTTATATCTTTTGAAAATGATATGTCATATATATATATATATATATATATATATCATGTAGAGGGTTCTTCATACATTAAAGAAACTATTTTTCAACACAGTTAATCGATTACATTATGTATTAATCGATTAAATGAGAATGGGAAACTGTTAATCGATTAAGTATGGGGTTAATCAATTAATAGAGTTATAGTAGCTAATGGTTTTAATTTCTTGACATCATTAATCGATTAAGCCATGCTTTAATTGATTAAAAAAAGCAGAAACCAGTTTCATACAAAAGCTAATTTTTCCTAATTGCTCATAATCAATCAAGTCTTGAAAAATTCAAAGATTAAGTTTCAAATATCATTGAGCGAATTTCTTGTTGTGTGAAATTTGTTGGGTACAAGTAGGTCAGAATTCACCAAGAAGTTTGGGGGGTTGAATAGGTGTCACAGATCACTTACTCCGCTTTTCCTATATTTTGCGCGAAACAGAAAGTTACTGGACTTAATCGATTAAGCTTGGTTTTAATCGATTAACAAGTGCTTGGACTTAATAAATTATACTTGTGGGTAATCGATTATCATGTGTCTTGCAGTTCTTGATTTTATGGTTTCTTGCACAGTAAGTCACCGATTACCAATCTTTATACAATTAATTAATTACAAAGGTTACAGAATGATACTAATACAAATTATAGCAGGTAACACAGAATCAATCAATTAACAAGAACATAAAGAACAAAAGTAAAGGAGATAAGGGTTAGAAAATTGTGCACAAGGAATTTTTATCCTTATTCGTTTGCAGTCCACTGCAAACTACATCCAGACATCCCCTTCTAATCTAGGGAGATTTTTCTTCACTATTGAAATGGTTTGAATACACACAAACTTCCAATACACGACAAAACTAAGACGCTACATTATTGGACTCTACGAGCTTGAAAACCTTGGTTTGACCTCTCTAACTCGCCTACTATGATCTCATATATTTTTGCGATTAGGTCCCAACCAGGTATCGCTCAAACCAAGACCTCCTAGTCTCCATGAAGAATAACAAGATCTCTTCTTGAAGTGAAATTATTCACCAAGAGATCAAATTCCTTGTTCGATACAAATTTTGAGTTTTCTTGAATACTTAATACTCGGATAAAACAATGTAAACTCAATTCTAAAACACTAAGCAGAATAATCACAAGAGTCTAATCTAAGAGAGAAATTATGCAAAGGATTTTCACGAAATAGTTTTCACAATTTTCAGAAAACAAAATTTTCACACTTTCACTCTAAAAAAATCAAGAAAAATTTGCAAGAATGTAATGCATTGAAAGACCTAGAGATGTATGCAATAATGTGAATATCTAAGCCCTATTCAACATGCTCTCACTCTCTAAACTCTCCTAATGCAACGTATGAAAATGTATATTCAAAGATCTTCTAGTTATGAAAAATTATACAAGATTATGCATGATATGCCACATGGGCCAGAATTCCAGCATGTATACCAAATACATTGATACTGCTATTAATCGATTATATATAGACTTAATCTATTAACGAGTTATTAAAAATTGGTTTTCTGTTACGCCTTAATTGATTATCCCTTGACCTAATCGATTAACACACCAACAACATCAGATTGATTAGCTACTGTAATTCTGATAATTGATTATCTACTACACATAATCGATTATGCTGTATGAAAAATAGTTTCTTGATGAATGGTAAACTACCTATATGACATGTGATCATGCAATACATAGTTTTTCAAATATGTTACCTTTAATGCATAAAACCGTGTATGTAGATGCATGAGCCTACTTATCATATGATATCTAGATGTTAAGTCTCAATTTTAAACTTGTTTATGTTAAAGCTCTTGTAAGACTCCCACCTAGGTTTACCTAACCTAGACTCGATCTAAGGCAATCATCTTCAGACTTCTAATAAAGTAAAACTTACAAAGCCTTAAGTTTATAGATGTGATCCTTGAGTCTTCAGGTTGTTGTTTGTCGTAAGATCTTCAAGCTTTCGTGTATGTCCATTGTCTTCATCAAAACCAGGGTCAACGTCAAATATGCAAGTCTTGACTTTTTGCACTTTCAATCTGCCCTTTTTTGATGATGACAAACTCTATACCAAATCCGTGTTTGATGTGCTTGATGATGATCAACAAGTGTTTGCAAGGTAGGTTTAATGTCAAAGTTGCGCTGCCCTCCTCACTTTTTTCTCCCCCTCAACCAATCAACTAGGTGAATAGATTTAAGCAAGTGTTAGTAGCATAGTTATGGAAGGTCAACAACCTCAAAAAACACTTGTAACAACAAAACAACATTTCTCCCCCTTTTGACATTATCAAAAAGCATTGGTAATAACATGATAATAGCTGGTCAAAAGTAGGAAGATATATAATAGTTTGTGAAAATTAACTGTAATTAATTATTTAGTATTGACTGTGATTGATTAACTAGTTTTAAGAAGATTGAACAAATGCACAAATTTCTGCATTTAATCGATTAACGGCTATATTTAATCAATTAAACTGACAAAAACCAAAATATAGACAAGATTTATATGACATATCGATCATGTATATAAGCAATCAGACATGAAATGATTAATATTACTGATAGGTATTTATTAATCAAACATATATAGTATACACACAAGATCAGATCAAGATTCTTATAAAACCACAATCCATAAACCATTGACATAATTAAAAATAGTTAAACAATACATGAAATAACAATTTGAAACAAGTAAATAACAAGAGTTTAATTAAAAGAAATCATATTACAAGCAGAAAGATACAATGCCCAAATGAAATGAAGTACATGATTAGTTGATGTCTAATAAGGCTTATTGAGGGTCAATTTGAATTTCTATATGATTTGGATAGATCAATTTCACCAATTGATTGAAAAAGGGGTAGGAATTTGGGATTTAGGGTTTGAAAAAACTTTCCCAAACGCATACTGAATTTGATATACCTTACTGTCGTTAATCGATTAAGACATCTTCTAATCGATTAAGACCCATTAAAGTCTTAAGCAGCTGTGCCAAGTTAATCGACTAAAGAAAGACTTGATCGATTGAAGATAGAAATTTTTAAAATGCTTAAGCTACTAAAACTCAGTTTAATCGATTATAACACGAGGTAATCGATTAACATAAGTAAATTTACATATTTTAGTACATTTTTCAGATTTACATGGCATGCTAAGACACTTAACCTAAGAATCTATTCTAAACAGAAGTAAATACTTCCAGCACATAATCCTAGAATCATGAATGCAATTCCTAAGCACAAGGGAAATAGGAATTCAACATATATTATAAAGATAAGCATATTGATCATGCAAAGGCACAAAACACCATTAACCAAACTAGTTGAGATATTGCTCATCAAGAAGTCCAAGTTCTCTTCTACGAACAAATAATGAATCTCGTGGAAGGGGCTTGTTGAAAATATCTGCGAGTTGTTTAGTGGTTTCAACAAATTCAAGTTCACAATCACCTTTTTGAAAATGATCATGAAATAAATGATGTCTTATTTCTATATGTTTGGTTCTAGAATGCAAAACGAGATTCTTGGATAGGTTTATGGTGCTTGTATTGTCGCATGTAATCGATATCTTTTCTAACTTGAGAACGAAATCCATAAGTTGCTGATTCATCCAAAGGATTTGAGCGCAACACATACCATCAACAATGTAATCCACTTCGGCTATTGATAAAGCAACACACACTTGATTTTTGCTGTGTCATGACACTAAGGAGCTGCCTAATAGGTGGCAAGTTCCACTAGTGCTTTTCCGATCCAATTTACAACCAGCGAAATTAGAATCGGAATATCCTACCAAGGATAGTGAGACATCCCTAGGATACCGTAATCCCATATTAAGGGTTCCCTTTAGATATCTCATGATTCATTTAACAGAACTAAAGTGCGATTCTTTAGGCATAGATTGATATCTCGCGCACATGCAAACACTAAACATTATATTAGGGTGGCTCACAGTTAAATATAGTAACGAGCCTATCAGGCCATGATATTTAGTTACCTCTTCCGCTTTTCCTTTTTCATCTTTGTCTAAGTAGCATGAGGATGCCATCAGTGTGGATGCTTCTTTGCACTTTTCCATCTCAAACTTGCGAAGTATTTTCATCTTAGGCTCTATTTGAGATACGAAAGCTACAAAATTACAAAAATTACGCAAAGAATTACGGGTTACCACTACTGTAGAGAAATCACATATTACTTTATCAAGGGGATGGTCTTTAATGGTTTTCCACACCCTCGAGAAGTCGTGATGGTCCTCACTAACTTCTTGATTATTCTAAGCCTCTTTGTCCTTTTCCAAGTCCTTAGTATATGCTTCTTCCAAAGCACAGGCAACATCATTAGACAAAACCTTTCTCTTCTCTTTTGGAGAAGATTCATCAAAATGAACATGGATTGATTCTTCTACAATCATTGTATATTTATTAAAAACTGTAAATGCCTTACTATGCATCAAATGCCCTAGAAATATACCCTTGTCAGCCTCCGAATCAAAGTTTCCTATAGCACATTTTCTATAGTTTAAAATAAAATATTTGCGTCTAAAGGCGTGAAGATGAGATATATTAGGTTTTCGGCCTTTCAAAAGCTCATAAAGAGTCTTTAAAAGTTTAGGAATTAGAAGTACTCGATTTATGACATAGCAGGCCATATGTATAGCATCAGCCCAAAAGTATTTAGGCACTTTGCTTTCATTAAGCATGGTCCTAGCCAGGTCCTCTAATACACGACTTTTCCTATCATCAACTCCATTTTGTTGAGGAGTTTGAGGAGCCGAGTATTGGTGCAGGATCCCATGTTTATTACAAAATTTGTCGAACATATGGTTCTGAAACTCACCACCATTGTCACTACGTATATAAACAATTTTTAGGATAAGTTGGTTTTGGATTTGCTTGGCAAGGCTTTGAAAGGATTTGAAAGCGTCGCTTTTTCCAGAAAGGAACAGGGTCCTTTTAAACCTAGAGAAATAATCTACAATTATCAAAGCATAATAACTACCTCCAAAACTCATGATTTATGACGGTCCAAACAAGTCTATATGGAGAAGCTCCAAAGGCCTTGTTGTAGAGATCATATGTTTTGACGCAAATGGGTTCATGACTTGCTTACACTTTTGGCAAGTGTCGCAACATTCTTTAGATTTGAAATTGAGTTTAGGTAGACCAACAACTTAATCGTGAGATGAGAATTTATCTAAATGTTTAATATGAATGTGCGCAACGCGCCTATGCCAAAGCTGTATGTCATTATCTCTAGAGATAAAGCATTTTAAAAAAATGTAGTGACATCCTCCATATTAACCATATATATTGTTTATACGATGACTAACAAACTTAACATTATTAGATATACTATCACAAATAATCCAACAATCAGTATCGAAGGATACTCGATTACCTTTATCGCATTATTGGATGATACTCAATAAGTTGTGCTCCAAGCCTTCCACATAGAGCATGTTCTCGATCACTGATTGAGAAGTGTTACCAATAGTCCCAACGCCAAGTATCTTCCCTCGGTTGTTGTTGCCATAGGTGACATACCCTTCGTCTTTAAGTGAGAGATTCAGGAATTTCGATCTGTCACCGATCATATGCCTCGAACAGCCGCTATCTAGATACTAGTGTTCACCATGCATTCGAAGGCATATTTTCAAAACAAATTATTGTTTTGTTCAGGTATCCAAACTATATTGGGTCCCTTTTGATAGTAACCAAATCAAATTGTCCCTTTTTCACCCAAACATAAATACCATTAGGCACACCATACTTTCTAATATAACATGCAATGGAGGTATGGCCATGAGTGCCGCAATAGAAACATGTAGGCATGCAAGTATGTGACTTTTAATGAGTATAGACTACATGTCTCCTATATGGCTTTTTCTTATTAGTTGATGGTTTATATCCTATTCCCATATGGTTACCAGCATTTCTTGATTCAACATGTAATGTGTCTAGATTATCTCTACTGTATGTGAGTTTTTCTTTTAAATTTGAATTTTCAGCTTGCAAAGTCTCGCAAGTCTCGCATACAACAGGTTGACATAAATTAGTTTTAGAGCAATCACTGAGCTGCAAGAGTAGATTAAATCAAGAGTTTCATTTTCCAATTTTAGTTCATGTAACTCTTTTTGCATTTTAATAATTTGTTGTTCATGCAATATGATTACCCGTTTTCTATCTACGCTAATCCTAGCAAGCTTTTTCAATTCCTCATGCAGTTCAACATAGGCATTATACAATTCATCATATATAGGGGATTCATTGGAAGAATATGAAGTGTCCAAATATACCTCATTCGCATCATCCTGACCACTCAAGTTGCAAGCATCTTGCATTTTTACCAATAAGCATAGTTTCACAGACTCCTCCTTGTCTGATATGCTCGTTGTGGATTCCTCCTCGGGAGCATCCCATATGATGTATGATTTCCTTGATTTGAAGTCTCGAGGAGTGCTCTTCTCAGATTCAACCTTTTTGAGGTAGGTTAGATAATGTAGCCTCATATGTCCAGCCTTCTCGCTTTCATGGCAAGTTAAGCGCTCCTTTGGGTTCTTGCCTTTCTTGGTTGAGTCTCGCGCTTCCTTCTTTTGGAACCTCTTGAATCCTCCTCTTTTCTTCAAGTATTTTCCAAATTTTCGTACTAGGAAATTCAAAGTTTCCTCATCCAGATCGGAGTCAGAATCGTCATTCTGTTTCTCTTCTTGATCTTGTGAAGTGGTTGCCTTGAGAGAGATGACTTTCTTTTTCCTATCTGAATCCCCATTCATCGTCAAGCGCTCTAACTCCATCTCGTGTTCTTGGAGTTTTCCAAGTAACATAGCTAAAGGCATAGAATCCAAATCTTTTGATTCCATAATTGCGGTTACTTTCGATTGCCATTTCGTGTCAAGACAATGCAAAACTTTGTTAGTTAATTCTCCTTTAGAAAATGATTTATCAAGGGCAACTAAATGGTTAGCAATGTGAGTAAATCACTTTTGCATTTCACTAATACATTCATTTGGTAACATGCGAAATAACTCGTACTCATGTGTTAGCGCATTTAGCCTAGAGCTCGTAACTTGATCCTGCTTTCATGGGTCACTTGTAAAGTTCCTACATTTCTTTTGCATTTTGAGACTACGATACCCTAAAGAATTCATCATACGATAGAGTCAATGTGATAATATTTTTAGCTCGAAGGTTATGCTGAACCTTTCTACGTTCATCATCGGTCCATAGACTTTTCGGCTTTATTTTAGGTTCACCAACCACCAAGTGGAGTGCAAGGAAAGCACCATTAACTATGTTTTCCCAAATGTCTGTGTCAATCGCCTCAATGAAGATCTTCTTGCGCACCTTCCAGTAAGTGTACCCATCGCCACTGAAAATCAAAGGGTGGTTGATGGATGCGCCATCTCCGCCAAAAGGGTTTGTGGAACCCATCGTATTATCCTCTAGGATCAAATGAAAATGCGGTCAAGTTAGCACTTTCGTTCTAGCTATGATACCACTTGTTGGGTACTAGCAAGTCAGAATACACCTAGAAGTGGGGGTTGAATAGGTGTCGCAGATCACTTATTCCGGTTTTCTTATATTTTGCGCAAAACAGAAAGTTACTACACTTAATCAATTAAGCTTGATTTTAATCGATTAACGAGCTTGGACTTAATTGTTTATACTTGTGGATAATCGATTATCCTGAGTCTTATAGTTCTTGATTTTATGGTTTCATGCACATCAAGTCACGAATTACCAATCTTTATAAAATTACTTGATTAAAAAGGTTACAGAATGATACTAATATAGATTATAGCAGGTAACACAAAATATTAACAAGAGCATAAAGAACAAAAGTAAAGGAGATAAGGGTTAAAAAATTATGCATAAGGAATTTTTATGTGGTTCGTTTGCGGTCCACTACAAACTACATCCACGTGTCTCCTTCTGGTCTTGCGAGATTTTTCTTCATTATTGAAATTGTTTGGATACACACAAATTTCCAATACACAATAAAACTAAGACGCTACTTTCTTAGACTCTACGAGCTTGACAATCTCGGTTTGACCTCTCTAACTCGCCTACTAAGATCTCCTATCTTTTCATGATTAGGCCCCATCCAAGTATTGCTCGAACCAAGACCTCCTAGTCTCCGTGAAGAATAGCAAGATCTCTACTGAAACTGAAACTATTCACCAAGAGATCAACTCTTGTTCGATACAAATTTTGAGTTTTCTTGAGTACTTAAGACTCGGGTAAAACAATGTAAACTCAATTCTAAAATACTAAGCATAATACTCATAAGAACCTAATCTAAATGAGAAATTATTCAAAGGATTATCGCAAAATAGTTTTCGCAATATCTAGAAAATAGATTTTTCTCACTTTCACTCTAGAACAAATCAAGAAACACACGCAATAATGTAATGCATGGAAAGACCCAGAGATGCATGCCGTGATGTGAATATCTAAGCCTTATTCAACATGATCTCACTCTCTAAACTCTCCTAATGCAATGTTTGAAAATTTATATTCAAAGATCTTCTAGTTGTTTAAAATTATACAAGATTATGCATGATATGCCACATGGGCCAAAATTCCAACATTTATACCAAACACACTGATACTTCTATTAATTGATTATACATAGACTTAATCGATTAAGAAGTTATTAAAAATTGGTATTTTGTTACGTCTTAATTGATTATCCCATGACATAATCAATTAACACACCAACCACATCAGATTGGTGAACTACTGTAATTTTGATAATCAATTATCTACTACACATAATCGATTATGCTGTATGAAAAATAGTTTCTTGATGTATGGAAAACTACCTATATGACATGTGATCATGCAATACATAGTTTTCCAAATATGTTACCTTTAATGCATAAAACCATGTATGTAGACGCATGAGCCTACTTATCATATGATATCTAGATGTTATGTCTTAATTTTAATCTTGTTTATGTTAATGCTCTGATGAGATTTCCACCTAGGTTTACCTAACCTAGACTTGATCTATTGAAATCATCTTACGACTTCTAATAAAGTAAAACTTACAAAGCCCTAAGTGTATAGATGTGATCCTTGAGTCTTCGGCTTGTTGTTTGTTGTAAAATCTTCAAGCTTTCTTGTATGTCCATTGTCTTCATCAAAACCAAGGTCAACGTCAAATATGCAAGTCTTGACTCTTTGCACTTTCATGCTGTGTGTGCTTAACTGTGCTGAATTTCATCATTCCCAAAATCATTTTATCCCTTAGTAGACAGACATCCATATTCATATCTCTAAAATCTTCTATCAGTTCCAATTCTTTGACCATCATTGTTGCCACATGTAATGATTTATGGCTTAGCGCATCGACTACCACATTTGCTTTTCCTAGATGATATTGTATGTCAAAATCATAGTCGTTTAGGAAATAAACCCATCTACGATGTTTGATATTCGATTCCTTTTGATCAAATTTATACTTTAGGCTCTTGTGGTCACTGAATACTTTAAACTTCGATCCATACAGATAGTGTCTCCATATTTTCAAAGCAAACACTACTGCTGCCAATTCTAAATTATAATAGGGTAATTTTCTTCATGTCGCCTCATTTTTCGAGATGCATAAGCGACTACTCTTTTATCTTGGATTAAGACACATCCTATACCCTGTTTGGAAGCATCACAATATACTTCGAATCCGCCATTTGGATCTGGAAGTATAAGAACTAGGGATGAAGTTAAGCTCTTCTTCAATTCTTGGAAGCTATTATCACACTAAGGTGACCATTCAAAAGTTTGTCCATTTCGAGTCAACTTGGTTAGCGACAAAGCCAACTTAGAAAAACCTTCGATGAATCGTCTATAATAGCCTGCTAATCCGAGGAAGCTTCTAATCTCTGTCACTGTTTGAGGTCTTTTCCATTGCAGTTATAGGTTTTCCATTTTCCATGTCCGAATGGATAGTAGGTGTTCCTAGGAATTCAATGGTCTTGTGTCGATAGTTTAGTGACACATTGTTGTTTAACATCCAATCCATTCCTAAAATTACATCTAATTGTGATAAGGGTAGTAAAATTAGGTTTACTATAAAAGTTCTTCCATGAATCACAATTAGGCATTGCATACATGCTTTGGAAGTCATCCTTAAAGTCTTCATAGGCATTTCTACGACTAGATTATAGGGTAGAAGAGTGATCTTTAATCCTGCTTGTTGTACGCAATTATATGCTATGAAGGAATGTGTAGTTCCCGAATCATACAGAACCATAGAGGGAATTCCATGTATCAGACACTTACCTTGCATAAGTTCCAGCGATTCCTTCTTTGCGGTTGGTTTGATTGATGACGGGTTCGCGTTCCCTTGAGATACCACTGGGCATTCATAGCGGAAGTGTCCAGACTGTCCGCACTTGAAGCATGCATCGTATGGGGTCGGACATCTTGGTTCGTAATGAAGTTTGTTGTAGGTTAGGCATTTGGGTGGTCTTTCACCTAAGTTAGTACTTGGTTTCTGTAGCAGAGCCTTTTTACTCGGTCCTTGAGTGTTAGATGAGGGTCGATATAGTTTTCGAGGATGCTGAGTTTTCTTGCCTTTAGGGTGATTGGTTGCTAGGTGTTTTGGCGGTTGTAGATGCTTGAAATGTGCTCTCTGTTTTATCATATCATTCTCGTAGACTCTGCACTTGTTCACCAAGGTAGGCATACGAAAAATTTCTTGTAAACTCACTACTAGCTTTAATTCCAGTTCGAGTCCATTTTCAAAGCGAATGCGCTTGAACCTTTCATTCTGGGCTTGCTGAAAATACCTTGAAAACTTCGATAATTCTTCGAATTTGGTGGCATATTCGCCAACTGCCATGTTCCCTTGCTTAAGTTCTAGGAATTCTACTTCCTTTCTTTGGCGATTATCTTCGAGAAAGAACTTCTCAAGGAATTTTTCTTGAAAGGTCGTCCACATAATTTTCTCCGTTCCATCTCCATTTACGACTTGATATAATCCCACCAGTGTTCGACTTCTCTAACTATCATATGAGGAGATAGAATTAGCTTTTGAGCTTTAGTGCTTTGCATGATCCTGAAGATTTTCTCAATGTCTTGAAGCCACCGGTATGCACCGTCCGAATTAAATCCTCCTTCAAACTTAGGTGGCGTGTTCTTTAGAAATCGCTCTTGACACTGATACTCGGTAGTTCTCTGATTTGCTGCCTCATTCATACTCTCGAGAATTGTTGCCATCCGATTCAACAATTCCTGAGTGTTAGCTATGTTCCTTCTTGCCATACTAAGGACATGCGTTCTGTATTAGATACAGTCAAAGACACACAACAAGAAGTGTGTGAGACCTATATACAGGCTAACAAGACCCACTGCTCTGATACCACTAAAGTGTGACACCTTTCCTAGCGTAAAATAAAAATTTTATATACAAGAATGTCGACCACGATCTTGGTTAATTACACCTTGGATCTTGAAAATAGGACATATTTTTTTTTCTTTTTCTAGTATTCATCGAAATATAATATAAGTAGGTTACGTCGACCACGATCTTGGTGTACACTATGCTATATATACCACAAAATACTATACAACAATGTTATACATACCCAGACGACTATTGCATCGGTCTCACCTCCTCACACTACTGACCTCTTGCACTACCCTCCTCTAAGCCCTCCTCTGTGTCATCTTCATCACTAGAAATGTATATCAGGCCATTCTTAGTAGTAGGCTCGACGGGTGGGGGGTGGGGTACTCTAGTGAAGGAGATGATCGTGCCCTATTCCCGAGGCCACGAGCATCAATCCTATTACTAAGTCTCCGTCTGCGCACCCTGTGAGAAGGAGATCCTAGAGCGTACTCCAGAGTTTCCCTCACTATGGGGGCGGACAAATCTGAGTGACTCCTCGAAGGTGAGAGGCACCAACAACACTGACATAATGAAATCCCCTGAGTCATCTGAGGATGACTCCCTTGGACCATTGATGGTCCCGTAGTCGGATGTTTCACCGAAGGTATCAGGACGCCTCATCATGGCTCAGCCCTATGGCTGAAGTGATGGGAGGAACCAGAAGAAAAATGAAGAGGACTAGTAGGAGGAGGAACATACCTAACATGAGTAGGAGGAGGTATCAGTCGTAACTTATAGCCGTTTGGAATGTGCATAACATATACCACTGGCACGGTAAAGTGATTGGGGAGTGGTACTCTAAACCATGGTGAATGGGTGCTGCGAACGTCTACGTCTCCCTGAAATACCGCTCGATACCTTCCAACCTCAACCTCTCCGCGAGGGAGAGGCACTATCTCTATCACACAAGGGGGATCCAGGAAGAAAGGCCTGAATCCATCACTACCTGTAAGGGTGGGTTGGGGAGTAAGTATCTACATATACACATGTACATTAATATAATATAAATGTATTAAAAATATTAAACAGAAGTCTACAATAATCACTTGTATATCACAATCGTATTAATGATCAATGATATCATGATGGATGCGTCAATTTTCTTTTCTTTTTCTTGAAATCGACTACAAGATGAATGTAGGAAGAATTAGACTCCTAGTAGGCCTTAATGCAATGAAAACAGCAAGGGTACCGACACCGGTCCGAATTGACTAGTGCCATGCTATTCTTAGGAAGCAGACATGATAAATATCGCGTTGTGATCACCATAGGTGACTCATTGGCGAAATACTATGCACTCGGTAGCGTCAGAAAACCTCTGGTCGACAAGGATGACCGCTGTATCACCCTAAACACGATACCTTCAAGGGGGTGTCAGAGGTCACCACAGTTATTACAAAGGGTTCCGTCGGCTCAGGGGAGCTACACCTTGCCATAACAGCTCAACCTTTACCCATAGTGTCCCCTTAACCAAGTCACACGGGCTAGGTACCCCTCTGGGTTCTCAATACATTTGACAATGTTGTCGTGTCTTCCCATATACTATTCTATGCATAAATTGGTACATTCGTATGGATGCACCATACTCTTTATAAGTATAACTTTGGATTCGATTTCTTTAGGACTTCCGAAATCATTGGTTGATCATGACATATCAGAGTTTGATATTTTATTATGAAAACTTTTTCGTTTTAGGAAGGACTTATTTTTGTAAAATTTTCAAGTGAATACCTTGCACTAAAAGAGAAGTCCTCCAACCGCTAGTTTAAGAATAGGATTTTTAATATCATATTATTTTTTCTATGTTTTATAAAATCGAAGTTCCTTTTCAATCCCTTCTTCGAATCCAAATACAACAATGCTCACGATTATATCATGCTGAAGAGATATGCAATGTTTCACTATTTTAATCACTATAGCATGCATCAGTTATTGAATACAACATCATATACATTTCAGGAATTAGACATGTCAACTAATAGTACACAATGCATAATTCCAAAACCAATACTCAAACAATTTTATTCATAAAGTTAGTTTCGTCGTTAGGCAAAGTCCAAAGTCTCGATACTCAGTAGTTCGCAGACACAGTTGTAGTATTCGACTAAATTGTTTCGGGCTTGAATTAGAGATGCACTAATATCTTTGGCATCAGTTCTAAGTCCGTATAAATAAAAATACTTCCCCGGTCCTATTAATCTCTTGTAGCGGCTTCCTTGATTGTCAAGTACCTGATTATATCTTAAATGATTAATTACGATATTTCAATTTTAGAAATCATTAAGGAATTCTCTTGATAGGCTCTAGACAATGCGAACATATCCAAACATATATTAGGATATAATTAGAGTCTTAATTAGGCACGATAGAAGACTCACATGTTGATTTGGTTGTTTTTTATTTGATTTGATATGCACATAAACACTTAACAAGAAACATAAACTTAGTATTAACAAATTCTTGAGGAGATAAGATCATTTTGAATGATGAAAGTATTTCTCAACTTCTTATGTATTTGAACTACTTAGACAAGTTCTTATGTTTTACTTTGATTAACTCCAAACACCAAGGTCTGAAATCCTCCTTTTAGTGTATGTCCTAAATGTTAGAATGATGATCACTTATATTCACTACTAAACAATACTACGTCCACAAAGAAACTAGGTTTTAACACCCTAATGTTGGCTACTCTAATATTGAAGTAGTAATGAATATAAGATCTTAAGAAAAGTATGCTTAACTTGGCAAATAAACTAAGTAGTATAACTACTTCTTAGTTTATTTGTTAAGTGTTTGAGACAAGTAATATTTCATGACATCAAACGGTTTTTAGGTGATCAATCTAAAAAGATTATTAAGAACTTCTAAAACAAATAAAATTAACCAAAGTACCAACTTGAATGATTAAAATTCAAATTTAGAATAAAAGAAGAAGAAGAAATACATGATCAATTTTCAAATGAAATTGTTAGGAGCATGAACCATCCATCCAAGGATTGGGTAATGAT
>NC_032013.1:15623710-15627524 GCF_001865875.1 Lupinus angustifolius | reverse complement strand
CTATAAAACTTACTTACAAAAGCTTCTATGAACCGAGCTTATGAACTAAGAAATAAGAAGAGAGAATTGTGTTTCTACTTCAGGTTAGAATTCTTGGCAAGAAGATTTTAAGGGATGATTATAGATTTTATGGGTTTGGTCACTTGGTCAAGTAGCTTGGTCACCTCCTTAAGCTTGACTCACCAAGGCTAGTTGTGAGCTATGGGACCAGCTATGGTGAGCTACTCCTGAAAAGCCTATGGTGGGCTACTTGAAGTGAGGTGATGCATGACTTCATGGTTTCTTGATGGCTTAGTTAATTCTGGGTGCACACCGCTGAGCACACATGTGGCACCGCTAAGCTTCCTGCTTGAGCAGCTTTGACCGTGCTGACTGAGACGTGGCTTGGTGCTTGCTGACCTGGTCAGGTGTCTGGTTCACCGTTGAGCACACATGTGGCACTGCTGAGCTGCCTGCTTGAGCAGCCTGCTTGAGCCGCTTGGGCATGTGCCAGGCTTGTGTCTGACCGGTACAATGATATCGAAGCAATCCCCAAGTTATAACATTATGAATTATTCACAAAATTTTCAATTTTTCATCTCATGTTGCTCATCCAAGCTTGTAATTTACAAAGTCATTGATCTTGAAAAATGTTTAAGCCAAGTTTGTGTTTATTTACTTTGTTTAGTTTCAACAAATTCACTTTTTAAATAAATCATCAAAAAGAAAAAATAAACACACTAAAAAATAATTTTAACAAGTAAGCACACTAAAAATAAAAATAAAACTACTAAGGAATTAAAATACAACAGAAACAACATAAAGTTTTAAAAGACAGCAAAATTTCATTCTTTCAAAATGTTATACACACTCCCCCGAACTTAAGTACTTGACTTGTTCTCAAGTCAAATAAAAAATATTTTTAGGAAGTTTGTATAATATTTCGAAAGAATGAAAAATAAAATTAAAACTAACCACCATTTTTAGGAGAACACATAATTTCATTCTCCTTGTTTTCACTATCCTATCCTAGATAGTGGTGCCATCAACTCCTCATTTTTGTCTGTTTGTTTGGACTTGTTTTCCTGTAAATCATTTCGAACTTGCAATTTTATTTTGCTTTGAGGTTAGTCTAACAATTCACATGAATTTATAATTTCCTAAGACACTAAGTTCATGAATTAAATTTGATTGAGAGAATTCCAACCAAACAACATGCGTTTATATGAAAATTGATGTTTAGAAAATGTTTTCAATCATATTTCAAATCCAAGTGATAAAATGGAAGTCCAAACAGAATTTATGGAACTTCAAAACACATTTTATCACACCAAACATCCATAAATAAATCCATTCGTAATTTCATGAATTTATTTTGTTAAATGGTGAACCAAATAACACACTTTTTAGGAGTTCTCAAGTTTGGAAAAATTCATTTTTGGCACAAATGTAACAAGCATGCTCTTAGTTTTAAAAATTAATTTGACAATTTCAAAATCATTTACTAAGGCATGTTGATGGAGATGTTTGGTTAAAGTATCACAAGATAAAGTATCATCATCAAAAAGTACATGGTGAATACTTAACCTTTAAGGATTCAAGTGGCTTCCCTTCTTGAAGAAAAAGTCTAGCCACTCATCCTTGTTTATTTCAATCCCTTTTATGTTGTTATTTTGAAAAGGTTGATAAGGGGTACCTCCACATCTCCTAAATTGTTTATAAGAACAATAAAAGGTTTCTTAACTAGTGGGTTTTCGCTCCACTAATTCACTTTTGATAAAAATATATTTATACAAAAGTGAAAAAAAAATTGTATTTTACTATTGATAAAAAATATAAGTATGAATTTCTATTATCTAGCAATTCCCCGACAACAACGACATTTTGTTGAAAAGCAGATTTCTACAAAAGAAATTCCCCCCTCAACCACAAAATGTGTCACTTGTTGAAAGGTTAATTCGAGTTTGATTTCAAGTTTATTTTATTTATTTAAGAGTGATTAATGATGAACAACTTTATTTAATTAGTGAATTTATTTATTTACTCCATTTTCGGGTTCCTTTTAACCATACCATAAAGGTTGGTCTCATTTTATTAAGTTATCCATACCATTTCTTACAAAAGGTTGGTATCAAAGAATAATAAAATGAACAAAAGAATAAAGTTAGTTGCGAAAAAGTAATAAATAAATGTTAGTTGCGAAAAAGTAACTGACATAAAATAAAAGTTAGTTGTGGAAAATAAAAGATAGAAAGTAAATATTAGCAGTTAGATTTATTTTTAATCACTCTTTTATTGTCTAAGTAACAATCCATTGATTGAATTGCACTTTTTGCATATTATTCCTATCTACAAAGTTACAAACCATGAATTGGTTTGTACTTATATTTTTAGGAATCTTTTAGCAACAAATAAAATTTATAAGTTAACACTTTACTATTTGACATGTGCATCTCTTTCAAAATTCAATTATAGTATAGTATATGATTATGTCAAACCACAAGGAATTTCCTAATAGAAATGTACTCACACTTTGTATCTTTTATCAAAAGTAACAAAGTAACAAATAAAGTTGTTTTTGTGTTTTTATAAAATGATAAACATGAAAAAGTAAAGAAACTAAGTATTTACAAATTCAAGAGGAAATTATAGTTAGAATGATGGAATAATTTCTTGAACAATATTAATATGAAAATTATACAAGCTACATGTTATCCTTTGGTTGATTCCATACAGCATGTCTTAATCTCCCATCTAGTGTCCTAGTAGGGAGATTAAGATGATTTTCAAACTTGACATAATACACTAAACAATAGTTAACTACCACTCGTTGGAGCAGGTTGTCAAACCCTACTTTAGGCTTCGTTAACATTGTTTAGCCCTAAATACAAGTTGCTTAAAATAGATGCTTTAATATGGCAAGTGAACTAAGGTGTAGGTTATACTTTTTAGTTCACTTGTGAATACTTTAAGAAGAAGCATTCATTTACATCTTTAAAATCAAGCTTTAGGTGATCAAGCTAAAACCACATTAAGATCTTCTTAAGGAATCACAATAACTAAAGAAATAACTTACATAAACGAAGAAGGTGAAGAGTACAAGAAAAAGTTACACCATAGTCCAACTTTTTAAAGCATTAGCCATCCATCCAAAGATTGGATACTTTTGGTTCCAAATGAGGTGACAAAATCATGTTTTTGCACCTCATTTGTCAACTCTATTTCCTCTAAATTTCTATGAACTAAACAACTAAAAACAACCTAAGAAGTACCTAAAATTAGAGAGAACCTAAATGGAAAGAAGAAGTATTTACAATGTGTTAAAGTGAGGAGAGGGGTGTCCCTTTTATGGGCACCTAGGGGGCGCTTGGCCCCCTTTCCTGGCCACCTGGCCCACTGGTCTGACCCATGGCAATTAGCATGGAGTGCCTATTGTGGGCTAAGCTACATGGATGGTGACACCTCCGACTTGCGTGTGTCACGCATGAGGTTATAAACTTCGCTCAGAAGCTAGCTGTGGCAGGTTGCTTGGCTTGTGACATTATTCATGACATAATCATTCTTCTAGGCCAATGATCGAGGCCGTACCCGATACAAATAATATAAAAATTAAAACTGCAGTACTAGGAAGTGACTCCTAGGTCGTTTCCCAAGGATTATCTTTCAAGCAAAAAACTTCAAACACCTTATATTCACACACACACAAGGGGGTTTTTGTTGTTGAATAGTATGAACATAAATCAAATTCAGAAATAGTAGTTAAGCAATGTAATAAAACAGCGAAATCCCTTTGGTTCGTTTGTTCACAACTCAATCCTCGGTTTCAAAAGATTAT
>NC_032013.1:15615508-15623610 GCF_001865875.1 Lupinus angustifolius | reverse complement strand
CAAATTCACATGAACTAAGCATTCATGCACTAGAGAGAGTAAATCAACTAAGTGAAGATAAACTCAACCAACCAGTTTCTAAGCAATGGCATTAAGCAAACCATATTCAGAAAAGATAGAAGAAATCAACAATAAATAAACCGAAAATGCATTAATAACAAAACCTCAAGAGTTGTGATACATTACCAAAGGAACTTAGTCCAGAATTTAGTCTTCCATGGCAATGGAAGAACAAACCGAAAATGAAAAGTGAAGAAGAATTGAAACCCTAGCAGAGCAAAAAGAGGGGAAAACGGAAATGTAGTGTATTTCAGAATGAGGGAAAAACGAAGTGAGTGTGTTTGGAGTGGGGAATCCGAATTTAACCGCTCCAACACACATAAAACCGAATTGGGCCTAAACAATGGGCCCAAAGCTAAATTACAATAAAAAAAACTCCTAAAATAAAAATACAATCTTCACTTCAACACATATCCTCGACTTCCATAATGCCCAAAATGCCATTGGTGCCAAATGTGATCTGAAAATGATAATAGATTTAATCAGGCCAAATAATCCAAAATTAACTCATTTTAGGAATATTAGTCCAATAAAGTCTAAAACACTAAACCATGTGAAACAAAGTCAATTAGGCACCAAGAATCATCAATCATGCTAAATTAAGGTTATGAATAGTGTGTAATATATTTCTCATCAGCGAAGCAACCACTTTTCTAGTGGGCCAGACGACTGGTTGACTTGGTCCATGCTCAGTTGCCTGCTTGAGCCACCTGACTGACCTTGTACATGCTCAACTACCTGCTTGAGTAGCCTGCTTGACCTAGTGCCTGCTTGAGCAGTCTGGTTGACCTGGCCTGGTGCTTGGTGCTTGTCTAGTCTAGACAGCTTTATGCTTAGTTGGACAGCTTCCTGAGCAGCTTTTCTTTGACTTTAATTTCTTCCAACCACGACCAAGTGACTTAGTCATGCTTAAGTTTAAGCATTCACCTTACCATGCTTAGTTTTCAGCACACATGTGTCTTGTATTTTGGTTTGCTTTCTTCAAGCTGAAGTAAGCTTTCTTTCTTCAATCCCAAGCATTCTTTTTGGTCCAATTTCCTACGAAACTCAAAGAAAACTTGGACAAGACGTGATAAAAAATTATATTATTCAAATACACAAAATTTATCTAAAAAGTGTTGAATTAAGTTGATTTTCACATATTTGCAAAGGATAAGTGCCATGAAAAGTGTATGAAAATTAGGTATTTTTGGCACTTATCATTTATACAAAATTAACTAAGTCTATTCAGAAAAAACGTTAATCGATTAAGACTTTGATTAATCAATTAAGTCTTTGTAAATGGGAAACCCGTTAATCGATTAAGGATATGGTTAACCAATTAAGTGGAAATTTAATCAACTATCCCCAACAGAACAGTTTGAAACTGAATGGTATTTTTCCATCCTTTCCATATGGAAAGTAATCTGAGTAATACAAAAACTTGATCCAAGATTGACACACGTTTTTCATGAGTGATTTTCTGAAAAGAAGAAAGAAACTTTCATGTAAAAAGAGAGAGTTGTGTTAATCTTTGAAAGGTTTTAGTTTTCATACATTGTGTGTTTCAAATATTTTCCTTTGGTGAATCATAAACATTCATATTCATATATGAGATTGTGAGATTCATCAAAGGGTAGTTTGTTCTGAATAATAGTGAATGATTAGCACATTGTAGGTTCAAGGAACTTTGTAAAAAAAATTTCGGTGATAAATTTATTTCTTTGAGGGTGTGAGGTATCACCTATGAGGAAGAGAGATATTTAAGAGAAATGCTAGGTTGCGGTCAATGTCCAAGAAAAGCTATTATTGGGTATACTTGGTTAGAAATAGTGAGGAGCTATCATAAGATAGGTCCAAGAGAATATTTGGTGGAAGAAGTGTTTTTTATAAACATTTGATTTATTCTAGTGTTTTTTATAAACATTTGATTTCTTCTAGATTAAAATAAGCAATTTTTGAGATTATGTTTTGTATATCGAATTGAGTTTAATTGTTACTTGAACTACCTATTCACCCCCTCTAGGTGAAGTTAGAGCATATGTTAACCAAGAAGTGGCGTCGGAGCTAGTTCGAACAAATACTAGCTTAATCGCTAATTCGTGATATCCTAGGGATATACACATTGAGCTCTAAAAATCCTTTTAGTGGTGAATGATCCTCTATCAATCATCCTCTCGTCTTTAGTGGAGAGGGCTATGCCTACGAGAAAGTCAGAATGAGGATTTTCATTGAGGTCGTAGACACGAATATTTGGGAGGCCATGCAAAATGGACTTCACATTCCACAATACTTAGTGTAAGGTGAAACTAAAGAAAAACCAAAGAGTCTTTGGACCAATGAGGAAAAGAGAAAAGTGCAGCATAACTTGAAGCCTAAAAACATTATTAGTTCTACACTTTCATGTGATGAATTCTTTAGAGTTTCACAAAGTAAAAGTGCCAAAGAAATGTGGGATACTTTACAAGTAACCCATGAAGGCACTAGTGAAGTCAAGCGAGCTAGATTAAATGCTTTAACTTATGAATATGAATTGTTTCGTATGTTTCCTAATGAATCCATAAATGACATGCAAAAACGACTTATGCATATTGTTAATCATCTTGTTGTACTAGACGAAGTGTTTGCTAATGGTGAATTAACTAACAAAGTTTTAAGATGTCTTGATAGTAGGACATGACAACCAAAGGTGACGGCTATTGTAGAATCCAAGGACTTGGACTCAATGTCACTTGCAACACTTTTTAGAAAGCTTCAAGAACATGAGATGGACCTAGGATGCTTAACACAACTTGAAGAATCGGACAAGAAAAGTAAAGACATCTCCCTCAAGGCTACATCATCACATGCAAAAATTCAAGAGGAGACACCTTATGATGAAGATTCTGATTCCTCTATTATCGATGATGAGAGGTTGGTCCTCCTTGTAAATAAATTCAGCAAGTTCTTAAATACAAAAGGAGCATTAGAAGGTTTCTATAAAAAGAAGCAAGAGACTCAACCAAGAAGGGAAAGAATACAATGGAGAAGATCACTTTCCATAACTTTGGGAAGGTAGGACACATGAAGTTCTCATGTCCAACCTATCTTAAAAGGGTTGAGAACAAAAAAAAGGGATCATGTTGAGAATGACAAGAAAGAATCAAGGGACATTAAGGCTAAAAAAGTCTGCATAGTTTGGAATGTATCCGAAGAGTAAACCAACTCAAGCACCTCAGATGATGAAGAATCAACCAAACTATGCCTTATGACACAAAATCACGATTCTTGCGAAACAAGCAAGCAAGACAACTTGAGTGAGGTTAGTCTTTTTTATTCCGATTATGACTCTGATGATCCCCATGTATGACATCGTATATGCTACTTACGGAGTATTACATGAAGAGCTTAAAAAGTTAGTTAAAGTCAATGGCGATAGAAAAAGAATAATTTTGGTGTACGAAAAGAAAATCTTAGAAATGCAGAAATTTATTGATGAACTTCAACTCCAAAATCAAACATTATATCTCATTTATGCTCACTCTATATGTAATTGTGCTTCTAAATTGATTATGACACCCTCTTGTGAAAAAATGTCCACTTTTGGAAAAAGATAATGCATGT
This sequence comes from Lupinus angustifolius, assembly GCF_001865875.1. Taxonomy (NCBI): domain Eukaryota; kingdom Viridiplantae; phylum Streptophyta; class Magnoliopsida; order Fabales; family Fabaceae; genus Lupinus; species Lupinus angustifolius. Next base: position 15,619,968 of record NC_032013.1, on the reverse strand, counting down.
TTTAAAGAAAAAGTTGCTAACTTCTCTAAGGGTAGTCATAACTTAGATAACATGATTTCACAACAAAGAAATGTTGGTAATAGATCCGGATTGGGATTCATGCATGCTAAAAAGAGATCATATAAGAAACATGTTGATTTTTCGTAAATTGAGTATCGTAAGTCTCTTACTTGTTTCGATTGAGGATTGTATGGTCATACTACTAATACTTATCATATTAGATTGCATGGTGTAACCAAGAGACAATATATATCGATTGATCCCAAGAAAATTAACACGAATGGACCCAAGATTATTTGGGTACCTAAAATAAGCAAGTGAATGTTGTTTTGTAGGTGTGCCTAAGGATATTTGGACATCAATGGTACTTGAACATGGATTTTGCTAGGCACATGACGATTGATAAGTCCAATTTTATTGGGCTTTCACCTAAGGAGAAAGGTCATGTCACATTTGGTGATAACAATCAAGGCAAGATACTCAGAGTTAGAAAGGTTTGTAATGCTTCACAAACAATCATTGAAAATGTGTTATATGTGGAAGGCTTATATATATATATATATGGTTGATTTTGATGATTTCACCTTCTTATATCATAGGACGGTGATATTTGAATTTGGCATAGGCGGGTCACTCATATCCATTTGAATCATTTGAACAGATTATCTAAAAAGGACATAGTAATTGGTCTACCTAAACTCAAGTTTAAAATGGAAGAAACTTGTGACTCTTGATGAAAATGCAAACAAGTAAAAACATGGTATCTACAACAAGACAATCAGAGTTGCTTCATATGGACTTGTTTGAACCATCTCAAATTATGAGTTTTGGTGGAAGTTATTATGAACTTGTTATTGTAGATGACTATTCTAGATTCACATGAACTATATTTCTTGCACTAAAAAAGTGATACTTTAAAAACTTTTAAGAGGCATGCCAAGCTAATCCAAAACCAAACAAATCATAAAATTGTGATTATAAGAATTGATCATTGTGGTGAATTAAAAAACCACAAGTTTGATAAGTTTTGCTCGAAACATGGCATTGAATACCAATATTCTGCTCCTAGAAATCTTGCACAAAATGGAGTTGTTGAAAGGAAAAATAGAGTTCTTCAGCCGTTGGCTAAACCATGTTGAACGAGAATAAAGTGCACAAGTACTTTTGGGCGGATGCGGTTCATACTACTTGTTATGTTATGAATAGAATACTTTTTAGGTCTATTCTTAAGAAAACCCTCTATGAACATTTTAAAGGCCGAAAACCAAATATTTATCATTTCCATGCTTTTGGATGTAAATGCTTCATTTTAAACAATGGAAAAGAACTTTAAAGTAAATTTGATTCAATGTTTGATTTAGGAATACTTCTTGCGTATTCTAATCATAGCAAAGCTTATAGAGTCGTTAACAGAAGAACAATGCCGATAAAAGAGTCTATACATAACGTATTTGACGAGTCTTCTCCAAAAGAGGAGAAATGTTTGGTTGATGATATTGTAGGTACTCTTGAGGATGCATACTTGAAATATCAATAATCTAAAAAAGTGATGCTAGAAGATCAAGAGTCAAGTCAAGAACATGAAAGAATGGCATACGCTTGGTGGACAAAGAAAGGTCACCCTATCGATAACATAATAGGTGACATTTCTAAGGGAGTGGTAACCCAAAATTCTTTGCGCAATATTTGCAATTTCTTTGCATTTGTTTCTCAAATTGAGCCTAAGGTTACTGATGAGGCTATTGAGGAAGAGCATTGGTCACTACCTATGCAATAAGAGCTAAACCAATTTGAAAGAAACAAAGTATGGGATTTAGTCCCTAGACCAAGTGATCATCTTATAATATTTACTAAATTGATGTTTAGAAATAAAGTTGATGAGTTCGGCAAGATTATTAGAAACCAAGCTAGATTGGTAGCTAAATGGTACAATCAAGAAGAAGTTATTGACTATGATGAGACATATGCTCCGTTAGCAATATTGGAGGCTATTAGAATACTTTTAGCCTTTGCATCTATCATGCATTTTAACCTTTTTCAAATAGATGTAAAAAGTACCTTCTTGAATGGCTTTATTCAATAACAGGTATATGTGAAACAACCACCCGGTTTTGAAAGCTACCAATTTCCTAATCATGTTTTCAATATGAAAAATGCCTTAGATGGATTAAAGAAAGCTCATATAGCTTAATATGATAGGCTAAGTTCTTTCCTTTTAGAGAAAGGATTTTCAAGAGGTAAGGTTGATACCACACTTTTCATACTAAAATAAGAAAAAGATATATTGTTAGTACAAATATATGTTGATGATATTATATTTAGTGCTACTAATGATGTTTAGTGTAAGAATTTTTCTGAATTGATGAAAGGAGAGTTTGAAAAGTTTATGATGGGAGAGCTCACTTTCATTCTTGGGATACAAATCAAGCAAATGGACAATGAAATATTTATTCATCAAACAAAATATTACAAGGAGCTATCAAAAGGATTTAATATGAAAAAGCAAAGGATTCCTCTACTCAAATGGCGACTTCATGCTATCTTGATAAGGATGAGAAAGGCAAATCTATTGAAGTAACTAAATATCGTGGTATGATAGGATCTTTACTTTACATAACTTCAAGTAGACCCATTATTATGTTTGGTGTGTGCATGATTGCTAGATATCAAGCTAGTACTAAAGAATCACATCTCATGGCGATTAAAAAAGTTACGAAATATTTGAAAGAAACTTTAAGCATGGGATTATGGTATCCTAGGGATTCATCATTGAGCTTAGTAGTTTATTTCGTTTCCGATTTTTCTGGATGTAAAATGGATAGGAAAATTACTAGTGGTATTTGTCACCTATTAGGTAGCTTACTAGTATAATGGCATAGTAAAAAGCAAGCATGTGTTTCTCTTTCAACTGCCGAAGCATAATACATTGCCGTCAGTGTGTGTTGTGCTCAAATTTTATGGATGATGCAACAACATGAATGTTATGCAGTGGAAATATTGCAGAAGGATTGAGGAAGAACATAAATTTTTTATATTAGTTCATTTTCTTGTCCATCAAAGGATACGTCTAGTTCTGTTGTAGCACAAGATATTTCTTTGCTAGATATCTTGAGTTGTAATTTCAATTTCTCTCCCCGAGACTCCTTGTACCTTACACATTCACAAATACCCAACACCCTTGGAAATCAACCTTTTCAAGTACTCTCTTCCCCCTTCTCACCACACGCTTGGGATAACAAGTTTACAACATGTTTTGAAGAATAAACTCTATGGCAGGATTGCCATTACAAGATATAACAATTCTACAACTTGCAATCCTCTTACTCAATACACTTAAAATAAAATGATGTTCAAAAAAATTAAGTTAGAAAACCTTAGAACTTTGCACTTATAGTAACTTCAGAAAGAATATGAAAGTTTAGAACAAAAGTTGCAAGAAAAGTGCAGAGAATTGTATTTGAAAGTTTGAGTAATTCTTGTATTCAAATCATGTGTGAAATGAGTGTTTCAATTTCTTAAAGTAGGCTTCCGATAAGCCAATATACCCCTCCATGAATTTAGCACATGATTAGAATGAAACCCATTGAGATTGAAAGAAATTTGTTCAGTTTGAATTTGAAAATCTGGTAATAATAGCTCTATGAAATTGGGTATAGCATGATGTAATCGATTACCCAAACTCTCTATCTGGGAAATAATCAGTTATTGCATTGCAATAATCAGTTACATTGTGTAAAAATTGTTGGGTAACTTTTTACTTAGTTAGATAACCTGCTACACAATGCCAGCAATCTGTTACTCACTACTACACAGTCCAATTAACCTATTATCTAGGTCTAGTAACATGTTACTCATGTCAACTAACCTGTTACTTAGCATTTTGAATTTCTTTTACATTGTCTAAGAGTTTCCAATTTCATTTCAAAATAGCTTCTGACTTTTATTTTAGCATTACTTACTAATTATATTAGAGTGTAAAGGATAGAAGTACCTATTGAAGACTTAGACTCTATTTGAAGCTTGATCTTCTTTTGTCTTCAACATCTTCTTCCTTCTTCCATCTTTTTGTGTGATCTTAGTGTCTTCATCAAAATCGTGCCAAGGTCAGGAGCAAGATCTTCTTCACAATCTCCCCCATTGTGATGATGACAATCCAACACCTTTTGAAATTGTAGTTTTTATAGATCAGCATATCAACATACTTCATAAGTTTTGACATTGTTTACAATGTATGCTCTCCCTATCTTGTATATTCCCCCTTTGTGTTTAATATTATGCCTGAAATAAGTTTTGACATAAAAAGTACAAACTCCAACTTTTCTCCCCCTTTCGACTTCAATAAAAATAAGGAAAAGCTAGGTTTCCAGCACAATATACATACGTACATACATATATATATATATATATATATATATATATATGTATGTACGTATGTATATTGTGCTGGAAACCTAGCTTTT
>NC_032013.1:15567059-15615408 GCF_001865875.1 Lupinus angustifolius | reverse complement strand
TATATATATATACTTAAAGGATAACAAGATGTATTGACTTATTTTGAAGCCAAGATCAGAATGTAGTTAAAAAAATAGTATGACTTTTAAATATTTTCACATGTTATAAGATAATGAATTAAGTTAAAGTATCATACCATTACAAATACGGAAAGTATAACCAATTCATACATCACCGAAAATGATAGTTAAATCCAAAGACAGAAAATAACATTCAACAAGATCAATAGCAACAACATCAAAACAAACAACCTAAGCTAATCCAAGTCAAACTACTCTACGATTCTAGCTCAGCATCCAAATCCATATAATCTGATCAATTTGACAATCTATGAAGTTTTGCTTGAACTTGTTGATTCACAACATCAAGAGCATCCATCCTTGTGGTGATGTAGCCTCGAAGTTAGAATAACTCATCCATAAACATTTGATTGGAAGATATGGAACTAGACGATGATGACTATACTCAACATGGAATGAAAAGGGTTGTTGAGTAGGAGGGTCATTGGATGGATTTTCAGATTGAGTAGTCTAATGATCAACATGATACTTGTAGATCATATAAGTGGTATCTTGAAAGAATCCCATTTTTGTGGATGACATCCACATCGATCTTATTTTCCCGAGCATCAAGTACTCTCCAGCAAGAGATACACCAAATGCTAAAAAATGGCAGTTATAAGGTCCAAAATCTCCTCTAAAGGCCCACATTTGTCTCATCACCATCAATGTCCAATTTATCGGGATATTATGCTTAATAGTATACATCAGTTGCAGTTCCATATTGTTATGTTGTGACTGATTCGAATTTTTGGAACTAGGATGTAACTAAGAAAGTAATGAAGCAAACAATCCTATAGGTTTAGATTTCTAGCGGAATGAATATTTCTGTTTTTCACAGTGTCACCTATGGCTCTTTTCTTACACAATTCAATTTCCCTCTTAGAATATCTACATATAGAGTAGTACAAAATCCTATTTGTTATATCTCTCTAAGTCATCACAATATAAGCCTGATTCTTCTATAGTCCATATGTATGGTATGTTACATCAAATTGAACTTAAAGTTCGAAAATCTATGCCATGTTCCTTGCCTTTGACAAATGAGAAGAGATTATTCTTCTTGAATGTCAAGTTGTAGTAAAATACCCTTACAAGTTTCGGGTAGTAGGCATAGTGCATTTCACGGAAATTAAACAAGTTTTGTTACCTAAGAAGGGTGGGGAAATGAAATCATCATACTCAAAGGATCCACATTGGTTTGTTGCTTCTTGGTTTTGGAAGTTAAAGCAATGAATTTGAAAGTTTTAAAAAACTAGGTTTTGGGATTTTAAGAATTGAGGTTTTTTTATTTAAGCCACCAAACACGTAAATGAAGGTTGCAATGTGCAATGTGTTTGGAAATGAAAATGTGATATGAATAGACTCAAAAATCACTCAAAACAGTTGAGTATGGTGGTTTTTCAAGATGGTGGGGAGTTATCGCGGTTTGAAGAGATTGAATGACAAAGATGATGTTTGAAAAATGGAGAAAATACTTTAAATACTACAAAGTGAAATCGGTTACTTCATTTGAGTAATCGGTTACACATCTCCTCTATTTCAAATTAACTGGTTACTCTAGGTGAGTAATCGATTACCATCCTCAATTTTTAACTTTCAGACTATCTGATGCTTGGTAATCGGTTACTTATGAGCAGTAACGATTACATACCCAAAAAATGGGAATTTTAAATCAAGTATAAGCATAAGTGGGCATATATAGTCATAACAAAGCAAGTCATATAATCATATAAATAATTTTATGGAATGCAAGTATGCTAAATTTGAGTTCATAATACTTAAAAATACATGTTATGCATATGAAGATGAATTTGATTTATTTTGGGATGTATGAACGATACAAGAATGTGATTTGTTTTATATGATGCATGAAAATACATGGGATGGGACTAAGGAATGCATGCGATTTCTTTTAGTGAATAAGACTCTTATAAAATGTAATTTGTGATGTATATGACTTTGAATGCATGAAGTTTATGTTATATGAGAAGATGCATGACTTGTAATTTTTTGCTTTTTATGATTATGAATAAGGATATTAACAATATTTAATGAAATGATAGTGGATTAGAATGCTTGATAATTAAAGTTCAAAGTGTCAAGGGTTGCACTAGCAATGTTTTGCCGATGTTTTGATGAAGACAAGGAGTTAGTAGATGCTTCAAGATGATTCAACAATCAACATGCCTAGAACTCAATGGTCATATCTAGACTAGGTTATATCAATAGAGTTATATTTCTAAGTAGTCTGGGATGTGTGCCTTAGTTAGTAAGTCTGGGATAGGTAAACCTAGATGCAAGTGTCACAAGCCATTGATATTGACATATCATATTCATGAGGCATATCATCTATTTTATTATGTGTTCATGCATTAATCATACATGTTATATGTGCATATTAGGCATAACATAATTGCTAAAACATGTATAAAATATAACTACTTTACCATTTAATCATGTATTGGAATATGTTGGTTAATCGATTAACGTGGAGTCTTAATCGATTAACGTGTATGTTTTCTGTTTTAACTGTGTAACTAAAAAAACGGTTTGTGGATGCCAAATTCGTTTTGTATAAATTCTAGTAAATTGTAGAAACGTGTAGCATTGCATATCATTGTTAGAAACTATTAGAGATCATATTGTTAAGAGAGATGCTTGTGTGAGAAAGAGAGATTAACATGCTTGGTTGATATTGTTCATGATGTATTAAATGTGGTTTTAATGTGCTAAATCTTGTTCATACTTTCTTACATGTTCATGCATTATGTTTAGAGATTTTTGAGAAAGATTATGCATTATCTGTATTTTGTATTAAATTGCATACATTCATGATGGCTTGTGTTACGTGAGTGTGGGTTAATCATTGAGTTTTCATTATTGTAAAATTTGAGTATTAAGTACTCATTCATAACTCAAATTTGAGTATCCAAGGATTAGGAAAATCCTAGTTGCGCTTAGGTAAGGTGTTCTTCACGAAGACTTGGAGATCATGGGATAAAGAGCGATACCTTGGCTGGGGCCGAATCGCGGTAAGAAAGGTTTTCTTGGGATACGGTTTTGGGAAAGGTCAAACCAAGGGTGGCAAAGTTCTTTGGGTTCCAAGAAAGGAGCGTTCGAGTCTTGTAATTGAATTGGTATATGTAACGATACATTGTGATCTATAGTGAAGAGGAAAATCTCCCAAGATCAGAAGGGAAGGCCTGCATGTAGTTTGTAATCTCTCAATCTCTTTTATATTTCAAGCTGTTTTAATTCATGTATTAAGCTCATATTTTGCATACTACTACTGTGCCATATCCTTGTTAATTGTGCATAAAAATATCTGATGTATCTCTCCTTGTTTGTTGGTAATTTGTTGTGTAAGAAGCCAATCTGTCATTTTGTTTCTGATAAATTTTAATCGATTAAGCCCACTGGTTAATCGATTACCTGGGCTGTTTTCCAGAACTGGGTTTTGGTGTGAAAAGCGGTAATTGATAATCGCTACACCTATTCAACCCCCCCCCCTTCTAGGTGTGTCTAGACCACTGATACCTAACAGATAAAATAATGCATGAAATGTAATGTTTGAATAAAATATTTTTATTCTTGATGAATGCAAGAATAATGAATGAATTGAATATGTATAGGTATGCATGAGTGATATATTTTTACTTTTTTCATGCAAGTATGAGAGCCAATGAATGATAATTTTTTTTTATATTTGAATGCATGATTGACTAAATGAATGAGTGAACGAATATTTGAATTATATATTTTTCTATTTTTAGGCATGCATTGATGAATTTTTGAATGATATGTTTTTTAGTTAATGTATGAATGGATGAAATGTCTAAAAATGCCAAATGTATTCCTCTTAGGATAATGGACCCTATCTTGGAGGTGGTTTAGCCATCATCATCACATATGAAGTATCATTATGGGCTGACATCCATCATATAGTTCAGGCTAACCTCAAGTGAATGTGGATTACTGATGTGAACCCATTGGGGAACAATACGGATCAGGATTTCATACAAAGTCTATGAGGCCCTATGACTAGGGAAAAAGCGACAAAGACATATCAACAAGCTGGACCCCTTAAGAATTCAAGTTCATGCTTAATCCATGAGGAACTCTAGTCACTAAATAATATCATCCAAGTTGGAGAACCATCCAGAGTCCACATTTTTGGGGAGGACAATTTATCACTTTCCTAATTGAATTTAATTAAGTGTGTCACGTTTTGAGTTGTTTTCAATAAAGTGAGAATTATTGTCTCACGTATAGTTTAGGGAGTCTTAATATTTTTAAATTAGCTAATAAACCTTGTAGTTGTCTTGGGAACATTTCGTGTATTTCTTTCTTGAAATATGGCACTTCATGGCCAATTGGTGATATCCATCATATAAGCTAGACATGTCCAAGTTTCCCATCATGTACTAGGCGTGTGCAAGGCTCATTTGAATTTAAATTCGAAATGATCGTGTGGTTAAAGTTACTAAGTTGTGTCCAAGCTTAGTGCAGGCATGTGGGAGCTAGTTAGGAGTTTGTAAATCATACTAGGAGATAATTTAGGCATGATGCTAGGTGTGGGATGATGTGAAAGTACTTTAATTGAATTCAAACTCTGACCACCCATGTGAGAGTAATCCTAGCTGTGTGGAATCTTAAGCAAGTGTTGAAATTGAATTCAAACTCTTACCACCCATGTGAGAGAGATCCTAGCCATGTGGAAGCCTATGGAAGTGTTGAAATTGGATTCAAACTCTTACCAACCATGTGGGAGAGATTCTAGGCGTGTCCAAGCTCCGTCATAGAAGTGGGAATTCAAATTTCAAGTGCAAGGCATGTGGTAAAAATGTGTACCTTGATAGGAGATTCGTTGAACCTAGTCATATAATGTAATGTTCACATGTTAGTTAGTTTCTTATACATTTTTATGAGTCATTTTTATGGAAGCCAAGCTAGCCAGCCACACCTATATGTAAACCATGTTTTCAAGTGAAATAAACAAGTTAAGTTAAGTATGTCTTCGAACCCTTGGCCGACCCAAGATTATAAAGCTTGGCCGACCCAAGTTATTTGGATTAATTCCTTTTTAGTTGAGTATGTCTTCAAACCGTTGGCCGACCCAAGATTATAAAGCTTATCAAGAACTCGTTCTTGTGGTGTTCAAAGACTTATCACCAACTTGGTGTGTCACCTTACCCATTACTCCTATCAAGAATCCATTTTTGTGGTGAACCTCACCGGCTTCTCAAACACTTGTGTGTGTGGCACCATCCTCCTTCATTTATTAATCATTTCTTTTATCCAAACATACACTAAACCATACTCACTTCACCTCATAACCATATACGCGTTTCATTCCATATTTATACACAAAAACATGGACATCCATATACAAGTTACATTATGCGAGTCAGATTGAATTTCAGGCAGGAACGGTCGATAGAAAAGCCAACTACCCTTGGAGGTTCGCATCAAGTAGTTTCAAAGCCACTTCTTGCTTGAAAGTCTGATATAATGTCCAATCCATGAAGAAGTCCAATCGTGTACCCCAGGACAATATCCTTGACAACAACCTTGTAGGCAATGATGAACACTCATTTCCAACCCTCCAAAGGAAAATGGAATAAATGAGAATTTATTATGATATGCATCTTGACGAACGACGAAATGGTGACTCAAGTAGCTATGATATGGAAAGGAGAAGGATGCCTAAGAGAGGTAGGCATGATGATAGGCATGACAATTCAAGTGACTATCTATGATAGTGAATGGAGAAGGAGGCCTAGAGGAGGAAGGCATGAAGAAGATACACATGGAGAGAGGAGGAGTGAAGATAGGATGAATGGAGTTAAAGTTAAAGTTCCTTCCTTTATGGGGATGAACAATCTAGAAGACTATTTGGAGTGGGAACTAAAAATGGAGGAGGTGTTTGACTACCACAACTACATTGAAAGGAAGAAGGTAAAGGTGGCAGCTTTGGAGTTCTAAGAGTATGCCATAGTATGGTAGGATCAATACCAAAAGGAGAGGAGGACATGTGGATTTGAACCAGTTGACACTTACAAGGAGATGAATATAGTGATGTGAAGGAGGTTTGTTACGAATTCCTATCAAAGAGATATTCATAACAAACTTCAAAGACTCACCCAAGGCACCATGAGTGTGGATGAGTACTACAAGAAGATGGAGTTGGCCTTACTGAGGTCAAACTTCCAGGAGTACTACGAGACCACTATGGCATAGTTCCTTCATAGGCTGAATCAGAACATCTAGGACGTGGTGGAATTACAACCTTATGTGGAATTGAAGGATTTGGTGCAGAATGCTATGAAGGCGTAACAACAACTAAGGAGGAAGAAGTCTAAGTATTCTTCAACGTTTCCATCTAAAAGTTGGAAGGTCAAGCCAAAGAAGGAGGGTGGTCCAACCAAGGAGACCATGGGTGCATCAAGTACCAAGGAGGTAATGGGTGCATCAAAAATCAAGGCAAACAACCCATTGAGTCAACTACAAAGAGTTGTGATGTTAAGTGTTTCAAGTGCTTAGGCCATGGACATATTGCCTCACAATGTCCAACTAAAAGGACGATGGTGGTTATGAATGGAGTAGTGGAGTCTCATTCTGAGGCTTCAAGTTTAGAAGATAGTGAAGGGGAGGTGTTCATGCATAGGGTGACTTACTCATGGTGAGAAGGCTCTTGGGGAGCCAAGTAAAGGAGCATTAGGAGGGCCAATGGACGAACATTTTCCACTCTATGTGTTTGGTGAAGGGAAAAGATTGCACCTTGATTATGGATGGTGGAAGTTGTGCCAATATGGTAAGTGTAAGTTTGGTTTCCAATATAAACCTTGTGACTAAGGCACACCCAACTCCTTACTGACTCCAATGGTTAAGTGAGGTTGGAGAGATGGTGGTCGATAAGCAAGTGGAGGTTCCCTTCTCTATAGGGAAATATGAGGACACAGTCCTATGTGATATAACCACTATGGAGGCCAAGCACATATTGTTGGGGATGTCATGACAATTTGATAAGAGGACCAACCATGATGTGTTCTCTAACAATATCATTTTTCATGCACCAAGGCCACAAGGTGGTGCTAACTCCTTTCTCTCCAAAACAAGTAAGTGAGGATCAAAAGAGATTGAGATAAAAATTGGAACTAGAGAGAAAATAAAGTGAGATTTAACAAAAAAGAGAAGAAAAATAATCAAAACAAAATCATGACAAAAAGAGAAAGTCCAATCAAGAGGAGGGAAAATAAATTTTTCATTCAACAAAAAGTGAGACTTCGATTTCTAACGATAACTCTTTTTCTTGTTTTGTGAAAAAAAACTGCTTACAGGTACTTGGCGGAGTGCATAAAGGTGGTGATGATGACTCAAATTTGAGGTCGAATTCACTTAAAGATGAAGGGTGTGATGTAAACCCAATGGGGACCAATACTGATCAAGATTTCATACAAGATCTATGAGGCCCTATGACTAGGGCAAGGGCAATAGTGACACATCAACAAGTAGGACCCCTTAGAATTTAAGTTCATGCTCAATCCATGAGGAATTGAAGTCAAAAAATCACATCATCGAAGTAGGAGAACAACCTTGAGTCCATGGTTTTGGGGAGGAAACTTTAGCACTTTCCTAGTTACATTTAATTAAGTGTGTCACATTGTGAGTTGTTTTCAATATAATGAGAATTATTGTCTCACATGTGGTTTAGGGAGTCTTAATATTTTTATCTTAGCAAATAAACCTTGTAGTTGTCTTGGGAACATTTCATGTATTTCTTTATTGAAAGATGGCACTTCATGACCAATTGGTGATATCCATCATGTAAGCTAGACATGTCCAAGTTCCCCACCATGTACTAGGCGTGTGCAAGGCTCATTTGAATTTAAATTCTAATTGGTCATGTGGTTAAATTTGCTAAGCCGTGTCCAAGCTTAGTGCTAGGCGTGTGGGAGTTGGTTAGGAGTGAGGAAATCATGCTAGAAGATAAGCTAGGCGTGAGATGATGTGAAACTATTCAAATTGAATTCAAATTCTTACCACCCATGCGGGAGAGATCCTAGCCGCGTGGAAGCTTATGCAAGTGTTCAAATTGAATTCAAACTCTTACATCCCATATGTGAGAGATCCTAGCTGTGCTGAAGCTTACAAAATTGTTGAAATTAGATTCAAACTCTTACCAACTATGTAGGAGATATTCTAGGTGTGTTTAACCTCTATCCTAGGCGTTGGAATTCAAATTTCAAGTGCAAGCCATGTGGTAAAAACGTGTACCTTACTAGGAGTTTCATTGAATCTAGTCATAAAATGTAATGTTCTAATGTTAGTTAGTTTTTGATGCATTTTATGAGCCATTTTTGTGGAAGCCAAGTTGGCCAGCCACACCTATATGTAAACCATGTTTTCAAGTAAAATAAACAAGTGAAGTTGAATTTTATTTGGATTAATTCCTTTTTATTTGAGCGTGTCTCCTAACCCTTGGTCGAGCGAAGATCATAATACTTATCAAGTACTTGTTCTTATGGCGTTCAAAGGCTTATCACGAACTTGGTGTGGCGCCTTACCCATTGTTCTTATCAAGAATCCATTCTTGTGGCGAACCTCACCGACTTATCAAGCACTTGTGTTTGTGGCGCCATCACCCTCTATTCCTTAATCATTTGTTTTATCCAAACATACACAAAACCGTACACACTTCATCCTATAACCATATACATGTTTCATTCCATATTCATACACAAACACATAGACATCCATATACAAGTTACATTTCGCGAGTCAGATGGACTTTCAGGCAAGAATGGTCGACAGAAAAGCCAACCACCCCTGAAGGTTTGCATCAGTTACCATGGTTTTTATTTTTTTTAAAATTACCATTAGGATGATGAATCATATTAAGGGTACATTATTTTGCATACATATAAGATGTGCCTAAGGTGTAAGACTATTTATGTCCAATGATATCCTATACCATTTGGGCTTGAGGTGACACTTGGGTCACTTTATTTAAGGGACATTAGTCCCAACTTATGGCATAATAAATGATACAGTATGCTTCCCAGGTTTTGGAGTAGGTAACCCTACAAGGTTTCTTGGAATGTTTCAGGAAGAATATCATAAGATAGAGTTCTAAGGTGTAGTGGACACCTTGAAAGCTCTAGCCTCCCTATTAAGTGCTCATATTGCATCCAATCATAAATAAAGGAAACCCAAATATCCTAGGAATAACAAGTGGGGCACGTAGTCCACACTGGTAAACCCAAGATACTAGGTGACAATCTGAGTGGTTCATCGTACTAATACAAATGAGACCTAAAGTCCACACCGATAAAGTGGATGCCCTTCTACAAGACATGTGTATGTGTAAATATACAAGTATCTTGTGTTTGGTTTAGAAGCATATGACTTCAAACCAAAATTTATGTTACAAGTTATAATATAAACAATTATTTACAATAAACAATTGCTACTTGAGCTTTTTCTTTTTAGAAGTTAAAATTAAACAACCAAATAATTAAAGAGTGTAACTAGCCATGCAATTAGTAATTATGGGCCAGATTCTCTTTAAAATGTTCCAAGAGAGTCTCCAACTGTCGCGCCCTGATTTTCGGCTACACGACTTTCTTAAAGTCGTCACTATATTTTTTTATGATAAACAATGTAGAAATATGTTTTAGCCCAATTCCACTAGGCTTTGGATTTTTGATATCTAGGTTGGGAGTTGGTTATAGAGTAGGCAAGACATTAACATCTCATCTGCCCATTTTGGACGATATCCTTCATTAAATTTTATGACTTATTTTTTAATTTAGTATTATTTGGTTATTTAATGAATTATTGAAAAGGTACAATTTTTTTTATTTTTGTTGTTGCTCCTGACAAGGTGAAACTTTGATTCTAAGTATCCCTATTAGACAATCAATCTTACATAGTATTTTAGGTAGAAAAATATTTGTTGGTGGAAAATTTTATTATTTGTTTTAGAAAAGAAGGTATTAAATCTTAACTAATATTCCTATTAATATGAGTGAAGTACAGTCCATGTAGCCGATACCGCACCTCATATAAAGGATTAGTTAGGATCTTTCACCTTTATTTAAAAGATTTTAGATTTTTAAAAAAAATATTGAAACAATTATTCCTAAATTCTAAGAAAGTGAAGTGCAACCCTAGTATCCGTCAGCACATCTTACCCTAAAAATTAGGATAGTTGCTACATTAATTACTATTAAATTACTTTACATTTTTTTACTAAATATAACTAAAAAAAAGGTTATATTCATTTTTGTTATTTATCCTAAAAAATATTATTTTTTTATTAATGTGATTAGACCTCTAAAAAAGATCGCAATACAATTGCATTTCTATTTACTAAGTCATTATGGTTTAATAGTGTAGCAATAATAACAATTAATATCTACAAATAAAATAGAAACAAAAAAAACAATTAAAAAAACAAAGATGGCAGGGATTCAGTGGAAACAAGGATAGAATATCAGGCCATGTGTCGGCTCGCTACTAGCTTAAAGAGGGGGCATTTTTTACTTTGTATGCGTGTCATAGCAAAACTGGTTGGAATGGAGGGAACATGGCACCCACGATGCGCTCGACTGCACTAGATTAAACACTAGGGAGGGAGCCTAGATCTTCTACAATTGAGACCACATGAGGAGAATTGTACTTCCCTACGCGTCGCAGTCGGATTGGTTCGAGTTGGATGGTCAGCGTTGGTTGTTGACCCTGGCGTTACGAGGCCTGCCCTGACTGGCTAGAAAAAGGTCACACGGTTCCAGAAGTGAGCTTGGCTACACTGAATGCTTATTCTCACAACTTTTCCTCTCCTCCTCTCTCTATCTTTTACATTTTTGAATTTCCTTTTCTGGAATCTATTCGAATGCTTTTTCTATTTCTGGGTGATTTTTCATCAAACTTAGCACATATATATTTCATTAATCCTTCAAATCAGTGTTGTTAAAACCGTATTGGTTATCAAACCGATCAGGGTACTGGTATACTGGTACAGTGGTTCAGTAATTAAACCGCATGTCGGTTAAACCGGACATACCTACCTATATTTATATATATAAACCTATAACAAAAAAATTCCAAATAGGTAGATACTCAAATTTATAATCCATATTTATAATCTACTCAAAATTCACATAAATAAACAACTTTAAGTCTTTAACAAATTCAAAGTCTAAATTAAAAAACATATATCAATCCAAAAGTATCACTTAACAATCGCAAAATATAAATAAATGACATAAGTTCACAACTCACTCTACAAAACAAATAAATTTGGAGTTTTAACATTTAACACCAAAGAGTCAAAGTTGTCTCATATGAATATTATACTTTTCTACCAAATCCTAAATTCAGACAGTACTCCAAGATTACACAAATGTCACGTTAGGAACCAAAATGTGTAATCTAAGTATGTCTTGGAAGTATGGGCCTTGAAGGATTGAAAAATGGTTGGAAAGGTGGGTCACCTTGTAATGGATTTTTAAGTTTTTAAGTTTTTTTTAAAAACAATATGTGTATAAACCGGTCAGTTTAGTAAAATACTTGGCCGGTTCAACACCTGTACCATACCGATTAGGGGCTCGGTTCACTGGTTTTCCGGTTAAACCGGCTGGTACGATACGGTTTTTATGACTATACATATATTTATAGGAGCCAATGATGCACCCACTCCCTTAAACCTTGTTAACCACCTTATGACTAATTGGGTTTTTAGGCCCTTTTAAGGGGATCATAATCCCATTTCAAAACTTCTAGTTGACCAAATTTCTTTTTCTTTTTATTAATATTTTTTTTGCTTTCTAAAAAATAGTAGAAGCTTCCAAGGGATTTATTTATTTATTTAAATTCAAAATAAATTATAAAAAATAATAAAAATAGTTTTATATGTTTTTTATTCATTTAATATGAAAATTTCGAAAAATCAAAATAAATAATATATAACACCTTATTATTTATGCTTTTTTTAGAAAAAAGGTATGGGCTCCTTGAGGCCCACTTCTAACTTGATTTTTTTTTTGTTGAGAAAAAGATGTAGATTTCTAGAACTTATTTTTTTATTATATTTTAAAAAAAGTCATTTGTTTATTTTTTTAAAACCCAATTATTTATCTTAAATTTTTGTTTTTTGGGTTTTTCTAGGTAGGACAAAAATGGGTATTCACATGGTACAACACCTGATTTAAAACGTGGCAATAGTTATAGTAGCAAAAACATAGCACATGTTGCCACACAACCTTATCACCATATATGCAATGATGCATTATACCATTGGATGTTGTGTGGCGCATGATGCCACACAACAATGTTTCACAATATGTATGGACGCAATATACCAAGGGTTGCCACATGGCCCAAGTTACTTATAGGATTTATATATTTTTTATTTATTTTATATATATGTTATATATAATAATTAATATAAATATATAAGAAAACTATGTAGGCTGACCTATTAGACTTAATAAGACTTTTAATAAGCTTAGGTCTAGCATATTTAAGTTAAATATGCTTTTTGAGAAACCTAAGCCTGACATATTTATTAAAAACGTTTGGCGTGTCATAGGCTAGGTACTAAGCCCTTGATAAGCGGCCTAGTCTAATTTCTGTAAATGCAAACATGCATTACATGAGGAGATTGTAAATGAAGCATGCATCACATGGACTTTAACAAAGATGAAGTTTAAAGTCAAGCTTGAAGACATGGACAAATCAACACACAACAAAGTCAAGGCTCAAGTTCACTTAAAGTTTAAGTATTCAAGAAGATCTAGAAGGCTAAGAGTATTTTTTATTATCTTAGGTCTTAAGTGTTGAGAGAGATTTTTGTATTCCAAGTTATTATTGAGTGATGAGTGATGGCTTTATTTATTTAATTCCTTCCGGGTTGAATTAAGCATACCATAAAAGGTAAGTCTCTTTTAATTAAGTTAACCATACCATTTCTTATAAAAGATTGGTATCAAATTTAATCGTACCATTTCTTGTGCAAGGTCGGTATAAAGAATAAAACAATAAATAAATTGTTAGAATGGTTGTTGCAGAAAAGTAAATGACAGAAAATAAATAAAGAAAAAATAAAGCGTTAGTAGTTAGTTATGGAATTTAAATGACTGAATATAAATAAAGAAAAGTAAGAGTTAGTTGCATAAAATAAATGATAGAAATGTAAAATTTAGCGGTTAGGTTAATTATTCATCACTCTTTATTTAAAAGTGACAATTCATTGATTGAATTGCACCTTTTGTATGTTGTTCATATTCACAAAGTTACAAACCATGAATTGGTTTGAACTTATGTTTTTAGGTATTCTTTTCCAACATATAAAATTTAAAAGTTTAACACTTTACTATTTTATACTTGCATCTCTTTCAAGATTCAATTGTAGTATATAGTATATGGTTATGTCGAACCACAGAGAATTGCCTAACATAAATATAATCATACTTTGTATCTTTTATCAAAAGTAGAAAATGGCAAATAAAGTTATTTTTGTGATTTTATGAAGAAAGAAACAGGAAAAAGTAAAGAAACTAAATATTTACAAATTCAAGAGGAGAATATGGTTGGAATGATGAAATAATTTCTTGAACAATATCAACATGATAATATATGCAAGTTATGTGTTATACTTTGGTTAAACCATACACCATGTCTTAACTTCCCCCGTTGTCCCGGCCTGGAAATGTTGATTTTCAAACCTTGTATAATACACTAAACAACAGTTAATTGTCACTCATCGAAGTAGGTTGTCACACCCTACTTCAGGCTCCGTTATCATTGCTTAGCTTTGAATATAAGTTGCTTAGAATAGATCCTTGAAATTGAAAGTGAACTAAGGTGTATGTTCTACTTTTTAGTTCACTTGTCACGACTTTAGGAAGAAGCATTTTAAATCTTGAAATCAAGTTTTAGGTGATCATAATCTAAAACTAAATTAAAAACCTCTTAAAGAATCGAAATAACCAAAGTAATAACTTGTATTAATGAAGAAGAAGATAAAGAGTAAAAGAAAATTACACCATAGTCCACATTTTGGAGCACTAGCCATCCATCCGAGGATTGAACGCTTTTGGTTCCAAATAAGGTTACAAAATCATGTTTTTGCACCTCATTTTCCAACTCCATCCCCTCTGAATTTCCATGAAATAAAAGCCTAATAACAGCCTAAGAGCAACCTAAGAAAGTGTGGAACTAGAAATGAGAAGGAAATGATATGTACAATGGTGAAAATGGTGGAAAACGAAGCTTCCTATTATAGGCAAAGCTAGAAACCGCCCAACTGCCTTGTTTGATCGCCCAACTGGTTGCTTGGGGCTGTTTAGCCCCCTCAATGATGGTGGGTCAGCAGCTTGCCACCCCTAGTGCCCAGCCTATTGTGGTTTAGGCTCCATGAAAAGTGACATTTCCTACTTGCTTGTCATAACTTTGGTCATGCATGAGGTAATGTGCTAGGTCTTCAAGTAAAGGAAGGAAGTTGTGTGGCTGGTTGGGATCTAAGCTCCTCTTTGGCCACGCCTAGCTTATGGACAAATTTCCTCATGGTGAGGCAAGATACCTTTCTTCAAGTCGAAGCAACCTTTTTTCCATTGTTCTTGAATTAATTTTGCTTGGTTACTTGGCACTTTTATCATGATTTCTTCAAGGCAAGGTATGCTTTTAAGTTATTCATTTTTCTTGGCACACCTAGCATGGATTTCTTCATGGTAGGGTACCTTTCTTCAAGCCGAGGCAACCTTTTTCGTTACAAGCTAAGCACATAGCATGCCATGCTTAGCTTGTTTGTTTTGAGCAATTCTTTTTGTGATTTTGGCTTATGATTTGGCTTGAATTCATGGCTATATTTAAGTTAATTATTTTTGATCCATTTTCCTACCAAATTCAAAGAAAACTTGGACAAGAGGTGATCAAGAATTATTTTATTCAAACATACAAAATTTATCTAAAGTAGGCAGCTCAAGCCAGACTTAAGTCTGATTGTGCAATCGATTAAGATGTGAAAGATAGGAACCCATTAATCGATTAATGGAAGTTACAACTACTAAAATCTTGATTTTTAAAGATAAATCGATGAAGTAGATTGATTAATTGATTAACTACACCATGAAACATTACTGTATTTTAAACCAACTTTTCCCATTTGCATCCCATAATTTAGAATTCAAGATTCAGATTGATTTTCATTTTCACATTGAAAGATAGAATTTTTCAAAGTGTTTTTGGAAAAGATAGAGAAGTGTTTTCATACATAGAAAGAGATAAGAGAATATTTCATGAATCCTTGGAGAATTATTTCAAGATTTTATAGTAAAATAAAGTTTACAAAACCTTGCATCTCGCATCTTAATTATGGGTTGTGTGAGACTTTTAGGAAGGTCTTAGATTCTATAAGTGTGTGTATATTTAACATATTTAGACGCATTACTCATTTGTATACATTGTAGAAAATTTTATTAACATTTCTCTTTGGTGTCTAGTATCACCAAGAAGAAGCGAAAAGGTTTGGGAAACCTGGTTAGAAGTGGCGAGTAGCCATTATGATGTGAGCCAAAGGGGGGTACCATACAATTTGGAATACAAACACCAACTCAAGGACATTTGTTGGAGGCACACTTAAATAATAAGAGGTTGTTCCAAAGTCAAACCCAAAAATAATAGGATGAGGAGGTTTAATTCATGCCAAATCATCAAGTTACATTCTATAAAGTGAAGAATGTGCAAGTGGGATCAAGAACACTTTGGGCAGCCACATGCAACCTATGTTCATGTGTTCCTTCATATCAAATAAGGAAATAATTTGTGTGTATAACTCATATGGAAACATTGCAATGAAGTATAAGGAGAGAATGTGGTATGATATTATTTCCTTTATAGGAAGATGTCATGTGAATGATTTATTTCCTTTCTTGGATGGATGGACGTGTAAATTAAGAAGGAATGATTTATTTTCTTTTGGTGGCCATTTGGTTCAATGGAGAGAAGGTGGTATGCTTATTTGTTTCCTTTCTTGGAGGATTACAATGCAACTTAAGGAGGGGTGATTTTTTTTCCTTTTGTGGCCTTGTGATTCAAGTAGAGAGAGTGATATAATTTGTTTCCTTTTTGGGTTACCATGTGAGTTAGGGATATGGTTAAGAGTGTTTTACTTCTTTCCTTTTATAAGTAGTCATTTGAATTCAAATAATTGACACTTTAATGTCGTGTGATAGGTTTTTTTTAAGGAAAACGTGTGGATTGAGGGCTGATTGCTATCAACCATTAGTTGGTCATTAATATCATAATTAGGCCATACAAATTTTGATTCTTAGTGTAAATTTCGTGGAAGTCAAGTTGACTAGCCACACATCTATATGTAACCGAATTTGACATGAGAAGTAACAACTTGGAAATTATTTTGGAATAAAATGCTTTTAGTGATCTTTGTCTCCTAAGTTCTTGGTTGAACCAAGGCCCCATTGTTCTTATCAAGAACCCAAAAAGTTGTTGTGTCGAACTACACCCTAACTTACCAAACAATTCACTATTGTTTGTGGTGCCTTTGTTCTTATCTAGATGCCTTTCTTGTGGCGAACTTCATCTCGACTTATCAAACTTTTTTTGTGGTGCCATCTCTCTTCATATCTTAACCATATTCTTTTATCCAATATACAGAAAATACATATACAATTCCGTTGTATTATTATTCAATGAAATCCACAAAACATATCAAATATATCAACCAAGAAGCGATCGTCCAAAAAGAAACCACCTCAAGGAGTTTGCTATCAAGTGGTATCACACCTAGTCTTTTGCTTGATGTCATCAAGTTATTCTTATGTTGTTCATTTTATATTTTTCATCTAATCAACAAGTGTCAAAGTAAAAAAAAATAGTCAAAGTCAAAAAAACAAAAGCAAAAGAGTTTTGTTAAATAAATTAGTCGTCAAAATTCAAGTATTCTTGAGTATTTGTTGAAAAGAGCAGATTTCCACAACACGAATTTGCGCCTCAACAACAAAAATGTGTCACTTTGTTGAAGGGTTAATTCGAGTTGTTGTAAGTTTATTTATATTTAGATTAGTAGAAAAAGAAATGAATTTACAATGTGTTGTAATTTACATTTTTATACAAATTAAAAATTAAATTTGTACAAGAAGTAAAGAAATTTTTTATGCACAATTATTAATGATATAATATACTATATAAAATTTTTCTATTAAAAAGCAATTCCACGACAACGGCGCTAATTTGTTGAAAAGAGAAGATTTCCGCAATGGGAATCCCCCACTCAACAACAAAAACGTGTCACTTTGTTGAATGGTTAATTCGAGTTGTTGCAAGTTTATTTATATTTAATTATAGTGATGAGTGATGAATGATTTATTTAATTAGTGACTTTATTTATTTACTCCCTTTTCGGGTTTCTTTTAACCATACCATAAAGGTCAGTCTCATTTTATTAAGTTAACCATACATTTTCTTATGAAAGGTTGATATCAAAAAATAAAATGAACAAAAGAATAAAGTTAGCAGTTAACCGTACCACTTCTTTCGAAGGGTTGGTATAAAGAATAAATTTACTCTGTTACACTTGCATATCTTTTCAAGATTCAATTGTAGTATAGTATAGGGTTTTTGTGTTAAGTTGCATAAAAGTTAACAAAGAAACATAAACTAATATTCACAAATTCTTCAGGAGAAAATTGGTTTGCAATATGGAATTATTTCTAAACTCCAATGATTTTTTAAAAAAACATTAACAAGTTACATGTTATACTTTCAGTTAATTCCAACCTTATGTAACAAGTTATGTGTTATACTTTCTTGTTTCAAACCTTATGTAATACACTAAATAATAATTAACTATCACTTGTCGGAGTAGGTTGTCACACCCTACTTCAGGCTTCGTTAATATTATTTAGCCTTGAACATAAGTTGCTTAAAATAGATGTTTGATATGGCAAATGAACTAAGGTGTAGGTTATACCTTTTAGTTCACTTGTCAACACTTTAAGAAGAATCATTTTTGGATCTTTAAATCAAGTTTTAAGTGATCAAGCTAAAACCGCCTGAAGAATTTCTTGAAGAATCAAAACTTAACCAAAACTAATAACTTGAATTTATTGAAATCAAAAGATGGTACAAATGATGAAAAGAAATAACATTACACCATAATCCAAATTAATGTGTAGGAGCATTAGCCATCTATCCAAGGATGAGATGCTTTTGGAACCAAAGGAGATTACAAAATTTATTTTTGCATCACATTTGGCAACTCCTTTCTCCTCTTGAATTCTAATAGAAAATTATTTTTTGCATCACATTTGCATCTATCCCAAGAACTAGCTTGGAACCATGGACCCAAAGTACAAGAATTCTAGAGAGAAGTGTTTTTGAGAGAATAAGTGAAGAATGGAATGTCCTTTTAATGGTGGAAGAGGGCCTCAATTTATAGGCAATTAGGTGACCACACATGCCCCTCTTTTCGTTCACGCCAAGCGCACCAAACCCTTCAGCATGGGTTTGGTCTTTGCCAAGTAGCTTAGTCAGCTGCTTAATGTTGACTCACCAAAGCTAGTTATGAGCTACTTGACCAGGCTATTATGGACAACTCTAAAAAGTGCTCAGGGCCTTGTCATATGAGGTCATGCATGATGTAATTGTTGCTTGGTGGATAAGTCAAGTTTGATCACTTGCTGGATCCAGTCTGCCTGGCTACTTAGTTGGCACCGCTGAGTTGCCTGCATGATCAACTTGTCCTGCTCTAGCCAGGTGTGTGATTCCAGCTAGGCGATCCAGGTGCACGTTGAGTTTTCTGCTTCAGCATGTTGACTTGTGCCAGGCTTCAGAAGGTTGGCTTGGTTCCAGTTGGGCGGTCTTGTTTTCCCACGCCAAGATGCTTAGTGAGCAACTTCATGTTTTTGGTCCATGCTTATGGCCATGCACTTAACTAGCCATGTGTGCATCAAAAGTGGCTTATGTGGACACCTCCTTGCTTGACTATTTTTTCTGATATTTTCTTCTCTTTGTTTTTTCCTAAAACATTTCACAAAAAGATTTGGGTAAGAGGTGGTCAAAATATACAAGCCAACTATGACAATTTATCTAAAAATTGTTGAATTAAGTTGGTTTTGCATGCATTACATAGGATAAGTGCCATAAAAAGTGTATGAAAATTAGGTATGTTTGACACTTATCAACTCCCCCCAACTTAAAACTTTTTTTGTCCTCAAACAAATGGTAAAACACATCCGAATTGGTTTTGGCTAATATTTAAGATTAGATTGACATGATTTCAAATTTTGCATAAGCATGCTCAAAGTTTCCAATGAGATTTTTTAAGATTTGTGAATTTCACACATAATGCTTCAAACATCAATTTCATGCTTATGTTCATCAAAAAACATGTGTAACAAAACCAAAGCAAATAATTTTCAATCAAAAAGTGTTTCTTATGCACACAAGTTCAAAAATACAACTTTTCGAGGGATGTAAGTGTTTCATTCAATTTTCAAGTATTTGCATGTAGTAATTTGAACTTGGTCTTTGTCTTACCTATTCTCTTAAAATTGCATTTTCAATCAAGGGTGACTAAGGACTTGTTTTCAGTTGTAATGAGGCTAGGCTTGAAAAAATCATGGTTTTTCTTGGATAAGCAAATTTATTTTAAGAGAGCAAAACTTTTCAACATTTTTCTATGAAGCACTTTTACTCTTCTTTTCCAATAATTGTTTTTTCAACCTCTTAGCTTTGGAACATTGGCTCTTTTTTGGCTGATTCATTGTATTTTTCAATCTCGTTTTGTTTTTCCATGTATTTTACAACTTTTGTTGTTTTTGTAAAGAGATTGAAATTTTTTCAATTTTCCTTTTTAAGAATCCAGGTCCACCAACTTCCCTCCAACTTATTCTTTTCCAAACACTTTAAAAAAAATTCGTGCTCGCTTAATTAGAAGATTTTGTTCTAATTTTTGTTCAGGGGTATGTTTGAAAAAATAATTTACTTTGTTTGGCACAAAGGGGCTTATCAAAGGATGATGCTTTTACCATGCTATATTAACTGTTTAGATCGTTGATCCTAGGAACTTTTACCATGGGCTCTTCCAAAACATTTGGCGGCGATGGTGCATCCATCAACTGCCCTCGGGGTTTCAGTGGCTACGGGTACGCCTACTGGAAAATCTGAATAATGACCTTTATTGAGGTCATTGATATGAATATTTGGGATGTCATAGAATATGGACCTTTCATCCCATTATACATGGTGGAAGGAGAAACCAAAAAGTCTCTTGACCAACGAGGATAAGAGAAAAGTACAGCTTCATTTGAAAGCAAAAAATATTATTGCCTATGTAGTTTCATATGATGATTTCTTTGGAATTTCTCAATGCAATAATGCCAAGGAAATGTGGTACACTTTACAAGTAACCCACAAAGGCACTAGTAAGGTCAAATGCTCTAGATTAAATACTTTGATACATGAGTATGAGTTATTTTGCATGTTTCCACATGAGTCTATTTCTAATATACAAAAGCGATTTACTCATAATATTAACCATCTCCTTGCATTAGATAAATCATTTGCCAAAGGTAAACTAACGATAAAAGTGTTGAGAAGTCTTGACAAGAAATAACAATCTAAGGTGACGACCATCATGGCGTCAAAGGACTTGGATCAAATGACACTCGCTATACCATCTAGAAAACTTCAAGAATATGAGATAGAGTTAAGACATTTGACTCTCACTGAGAAAATGGACGAGAACATCAAAGGAATCTCTTTCAAAGCAACAAAATCACATTCGAGAAGTCAAAAAGAGGAAATTGATGATGATGATGATGAGTCTAATTTCGACTTAAATGATGAAACCATGTTCCTCCTCATCAAAAAATTCGGAAAGTACTTAAGAAAGATTGGAGAACTCAAAAAGGTTCATAAGGAAGATGAAAAAGGTTCAATCAAAATGAGCAAGTATCCCAAAGACAAATCAACTTACCATAAGTGCGGGATAGTAGGTCACATGAGGTACACATGTCCTACTTCTCTCAAGAAGATTGAGCATGACAACAAGAGAGACTCTCGGGACATCAAAGCTAAGATGGCATACATCATTTGGGATGCTCCCGAAGAGAACACTACATCAACAAGCATCTCGGAAGATGAAGAATCAAACAAGCTATGTCTAATGGCTTAAAAGCTGAATTCTTACAAAGTAAGTGAGCAAGATGAGTCTAGTGAGATAAACTCTTCCGATTCTAGTTCAAATTCCGATATTTTTCTCACATATGATATACTTTATGACTCTTATGTTGAAATGCAAGAAGAAAATGAAAAGTTAGCTAAAAAGTATATAGATAGAAAAAAGTTGATTTTAGAACATGAAAAGAAAATTTGTGAATTGCAAAGTTTTATTGATGAGCTTAAAAATGAAAAAGAAACCTTAGATTTAAAATCTGCTAACTCTTCATGTAATTGTACTACTAAGTTAAATGTAATATCTACTTGTGAAAATTGCACCTTCTTGGAAAAGGAAAATAATATCTTAAAAGATAAAATTAAAAAATTCACAACTAGTAGTCACAAATTAAACAACTTACTTGCTACATGTAAAAATGTTGGGATTAGATCCAATTTGGGATATATGCATGCAAAGAATACATTTCACAAGAAACGGGTACATGTTTTGAAAATGTCATATCTTAACTTCCCTACTTATTTTATTGTGGAATGCATGGTCATACTTTGAGTACATGTAATATTAGAATGCATGATGTTCCAAATGGAAAATATATATGGATCACCAAGGGACAAGATCCCCAAGCAACTAACATCAAGGGACCCAAGATTATTTGGGTAACCAAGACATACAAGTAAACTTGTTCTGTAGGTGTCCCTAAGGATATATGAACATCAAATTGCAAGTGTTCTAAGCACATGGTAGGTGACAAGTTCAAGCTTCATTCACTTATCACCGATGAAAAAGGACTATGACACTTATGAACTAAATTGTCAATTCAAATACCCGAAGTTTAGAAGTATTGTTCTACAAAGGTAATAAAGTATCTATTCTAACTCCAAGTATTACATATTAAGTGTTATAAATAAATTCTTCCATGAAATCCTAGTGAGGCCATATTTCAATAATAAGTGGTATCATAAGTATATGTTTCTCATTTATATGCTCTTAAATGAAAACATTTCATTGTTGAACAATTATAAGATCTATTAACCATGTTTGATTCATAAGTAAATGTAGAAATATAATCTAGGATATTCCAATCATGATAAAGCACAACAAGTCATATTTCATATTAAGGCAAATGACCAAAATTGTTTTTGAAAAGCCTATGCAAATTTAATATTTGATAAGCCATCTCCAAAAGAGGAGGGGAAAAGTATGCTTAATGTTTTGTAGGTACTCAAGAGGATGCACACTTAAAATATTAAAGTGATATGCACGAAAAGAATGACAAGAATCAATAAATTGAAGAAAGGCCAAAAAAGAATTCAAATATGGCAACCTTCTTGTATCATGATAAGGATGAGGTAAAGCATACGAGGTAACTATATGTTGAGGCATGTTCTGTTTTGAATTGTCTTATCAGATGTTCTTCTTGATATCATACCTAAGTGTTTGAATGCATGCTAAATGTCTAGAAAATTCTAAATAATCGCACTTATCGCCAATAAATGCATGTTTTCTTGATTGTATATGCTTTCATGTGTTTTGGCTCTGAATTAAGTGTGTATTAAGTGTTTAGGATAGGACCTTTAAATTGAAGTCTTAGAAAACCTCTAAACTAATCCAAATTGTGCGAAAATTTGTCTTACTGACTTATTTAATCGGTTGCTCTGTGTTATAATCAATTATCTAGGCATTTTCTAAGTAATATAATCGATTATCAGTCCTTATAACTGATTACCTTGGCCAAATTTTTTTTAAATATGTAATCAATTAATTTAGAACATAATCGATTATCTGAGTTAAAAATTCAATCTCATTAATCGATTAACACAGAAGTTAATTGTTTAAGTATAGTTACAAAACATATTCAAACACAGTTCTGGGTTCAGTTTCTTCAAACCCTAAACCTCGTGCATTTTGTCTTCCATACCCAAATTCATCTTGAAAATCATCCTCAAACTCAAATTCGAGCTATGCAATCTCTATTTCTTTCCTCCACTTAAACTTTAACCCAACAATTTGGTTGAAATTAAGTGACCACGACTTACCCCCTTTGTAAAACTTAATTTGGTTTCCCTATCCAATCGATTATCTATCCCTATTTCTGAAAAATGAACAACAAAAGACCCAAGAGAGTGAAACATACAGCTGGAATGAACCATTCTCATCATCATCTAGAACGTTCAAGAAATTTGGACGTTGGAGGGTATTCTTCAAATACTGGGCAGAATCCATCTGTAGGTTGGACCCATTTTATGCTCCTACTCTTCAAGCAGAAAGGCTGGAGAGATTCATCAACTGGAAACCTACATATATCCGTTATGTCGACATGGCATGGATGGTGGAGCAAAGATTTCAGTTCCTGCATGAATTGGAGGTACAAGGGGTTCTACAACTTTTGGAGCTAAATGGCAGCAGATACCCATCTCAGGTTTGGGAGTGTTATGTGAACTTTAAATATAAGGATGGTGGTTATCGAAGCATGGTGCAAGGGAGGTTGATTCTTCTGAATGATGAATTATTTATGGTTGTTGGAGGCTTGGCGTGTGATGGTGGACCTCTTGGTGACTGTAATGATGAAAAATAGAGTGTGTACGACTCCACGGAAATTTATAAGTCATGCCTAAGAGGACCACATTACTTTGTCCAAGGTGAGCTTACTAAATTTGGTTCGTTAACTATTGGAATAGGCTGTTGCATTACTTGATTGCTTATATTCTGGTTCAACGCAACACTAATCATGCGCAACCAACGGTGAATGATTTGAAATTAATGTTTGTTATCAAGGAAAGTATTCTTATAAGTTGGCCTTATGAGATTTTGAAGGTTATGTATGGCATTGCAACATCTTCCTCGAGATTGCCAGCGTATGAGATATTTATCTCCCGTGTCATTGATCACATTGGGATTGACACATTTGGTATGGAGATGATTGTTGTGAATCCCATAGAGCATGTGATCAATGAGAGTATCATTCACAAGATGATTTTTTTCAAATATTGAGGTGAATGGATATATCAAGAGGACCATATGACTACTATTAATTTGGATATACCTGATGAGGAAGAAGGTGGTGGGCAAGGTGAGCCATACCAAGAGCAACAATATAACAGGGCTTCTAATATGCCCCATGGACCTTCGTTTGGTTTGGCTCATCTGGATGCCATAGAACAACGCTTGAATGAGGAGATTGATTCACGAATGCAATCCATGGAGGATAGGCTCAGGGTGGAGTTTCGTAGATAAGAAGAAGATAACCAAAATCGTTTCGAGAGCTTCACTTTCTGTTTAGAACCTTTGGTGGCTTTCTGCAACCACCTCCAAGTTAATCTAGCTTAAGGCATCTAGTGTGTCCCAATTAGGTTATGCTTTAGGAGGTTATAGTCTATGTACTATTTGTTGTTGCGTTGCAATCTCAAACATGTTATTTTGTTCTTTGAATTAAACACGCATTACATTCTATAATTGTATTTTTGTGTTTTCACTTCAATTATGTACTTGATGTCCTTCTCTAGTAATTGTTTGATCAATAAATGAATGAATGCTTAATTGTTTTAAATTGATTGCATAAATCTTACTATTCGTAATCCGTATAAAACAAGTGGATATTAAGTGACATAAAATTCTGCAAACAACATGTAATCTGCAATGTATTCTGCCATATCAATAATGTTAATCGATTAAGGGTAGACATAATCGATTAACTGCAATATAAAATGCATCAATGAGTAGATTGTATATGCAAGCATGCATCACATAGATTTCGATGAAGACAAAGGTTGATGAAAATAAAGATTGAAGACAAAGTTTGATAAACACAAAGATTGATGAAGACAAAGGTTGCATATCAAAGACAAGCTTGAAGGCATGAACAAATCAACAAACAACAAAGTCATCAACAAAGTCAAATTTCAAGACTCAAGTTCACACAAGCTAAAGAAATCAAGAAGATCTAGAGGCTAAGTGTTTTTATATCTTTATTAGGTCGTAAGATGTTTGCTTAGAAATAGTCTAGGCTAGGATGAACCCTGATGGAAGTCTCAAAAGCTAAAATCAATCATAACTAAAATGAGAACTACATGCATACATACATAATTTACATGCACATGCATAAATACATGATTATATGATTTTGATGCATTTAAAAAGAGTTTTAAATCAAACATCATTCAAAGTCATGCATCATACTTTTACAAATCATGCAGGAGGTTCATATCACATTGAAATATCTTTTCCGAAAAATCATTAATCGATTAAGAGTTATGTTAATCGATTAAGCATTGAAATCTTTTGAACTCGTTAATCAATTAAGTTTAATCGATTAAGAGTAGTTACAATTTCTGGTTGCTTGAATATTAAGCATCGTTAATCAATTAGATTAAGTGATAATTGATTATCTACACCATAAAACTAAATAGTATATTTACCCATGTTTTTCCATTTTGCACATAGAACACACACAACGAAAAACACATTGATTGCAATATTTCAGGAAATCACATTGTTTTTTCACTTTCATATCGAAAGAAAGATTTTCAAAGTGTTATTTTGAAAAATAGAGAAAATGGAGAATCTTTATGGATCTTCAGAAAGATATCCAAAGAAGCAAAATTGTCATATTTCTTGAAGAAATGTGTGGGTATTCGAGTAGGCAAGTTGAGAGGTCAAATGGAGAGAGTTAGGGCTCAATGGATCAAAGAAGGGAGTTCTTGCTTATTGTATTGGAAGTGTGATTGTAAGAACAATTATATTCCATAGTGAAGAAAAATCTCCCAAGATCAAAAGGGGAGGCCTGGATATAGTTTTCTAGTGGATCCGCAAATGAACCATGATAGAAGTCGTGTCTCATTCTTCTCATTGCTAAAATATTTACATTTCCATACTACTTGATTTACTTAACTTGACATGCATATTATTCTGATTTATTTACATATTTTGTTCGGTACATTTACTGTTCTTAATCATTTGTAAGAGTGCATATAAATTTAATTAAATATTGGTAATCTTAGAGAACAAAGAAAACTGTTTTTCAAAGAACAAAAACTGAATAATCGATTAGGTTCTTTAGTTAATCGATTATCTATAGAATGAGTTAATCATTTATAAATGTTGTTAATTGATTAAACAGTAAGGGAATTTGTAATTTTTGTTTGTTGATCGAGCAATGGTAATTGTGTATCGTATCACATATTCACCCCACTCTAGGTGAGTTACAGAGCCCTATGGGACCCAACTGAGATTAGCTACCGTCTCAAGACTTTAGATGTGGCCATTTCTCTTCTATTGGAAACAAGAGTTAAATGTAGCAATGGGAATAAGATTAGAAAATATTTTGGTCACTATTGGCAATACTATGACAATTTTTCAAATCATGACAATGGGAGAATTTGGTGCCTATGGGATCCTAGAAAGGTAAAGCTAATCTTACTCCACTCCACTGACCAACTAATGCATCTTAGTATTTTACCTTTTAGATGGGACTTTCAAATATTGAGTAACAGTAATTTATGCATACAACCAACTTGAAAAAAGGAAGTTGCTTCGGAAAGATATAGCTCAACTTTCACATGGGTTTCCAGGCCCATGGATAACAATGGGGGATTTCAATAATGTCTTAAGTGCTAATGATAGATGTGGGGGTGCTACGATACAACTATATGAATATGAGGATCTACAAAATATGATGCAATCTGTTGGGCTCTTTGAAGCTAATACTCATGGACCTCACTTCACTTCATCAAACAAACACACTACAAAAGGCATAATCTACAAGAGAATTAATAGAGCAATCTATAATGTGGCATGGTTCCAACAATATCAAAATATGATGATTGAAGTTCTTCCTACAAGCATATCAGATCATACCCCTCTGTTGATCAAAGTTCATAATAGGGTTAGAACTACAAAAACCCACTTATTCAGGTTCTTAAACTGTCTGTCCAAAGATGAGGAATTCATTCCTTATGTTAAAGATAACTGGGAACAACCTATTATAGGTACATTAATGTACTACCTTTCGGAAAAACTAAAGAGGTTGAGAGCTAGATTGAAGATTTTGGGGAAAAATATATTGGTATAACTGTCTAGGTCCAAACAACAAGCTTAAATTGAATGAGGCTCAAACCCAGCTGCAACTTGATAAATTCAATCCTAACATGTTCATGGAGGTGAAAACTTGCACTAAAAATCTTCTGGATCTACACAAAATAGAAGAGGAGGTTATGAAACAAAAATCCAAGATTAATTTGCTACAACTTGGTGATGGCAACGATGCAGTTTTTCATGCCACAGTGAAAGATAAAAACAAGAAACAGGTCTCTATAACAAAATCTTATGGGACCTCAATTTTTATTCAAGAGGAAATTATGCAATAAGTATTATCCTTCTACACAAACCTTGTAAGTACAACTACTACTCACATGAAATGTGTCAACTTGATAGCCCTAAGAAAGGGTACATGTCCCAACAGTGACATGGCCATCAGCATAACCCAAAGAGTAACTAGAGAGGAAGTTTTGAAAGCATTGCAAGGCATTGGGGATAACAAAGCCCTTGGAATAGATAGTTACAACTCTCATTTACTTAAGATAACTTGGGACATAGTTAAAGATGATGTTTAGAAAGCTATGGATGATCTTTTTATAGGGCAGAAAGTCTACCCGACTATTATCTGTACATTGGTAACAATGCTACCAATAATAAATGATACTACCACCATGAAGGATATGAGAACAATCTCATGTTGTACAACAATTTACAAAGTCATTTCCAAAATTCTCACTACCAGACTAGGCAGAGTCATAAACCATGTGGTGGACGAAAGCCAATTTGCCTTTGTACCAGGGAAGGTAATTCATGATAACATTCTTCTAGCACAAGAAATAGTGAGAGGCTATGAGCGCAAGGGAATCTCACCAAGGGGCATGATACAAATGGATATGCAAAAAGCATATGATACAGTTGAATGGGATATTTTGGAAAGTATAATGATTGATTTGGGATTTCCTTGTCAATTTGTTAGGTGGAATATGGTGTGTGTGACAACTATATCCTATAGATACTCAATAAATGGGATACCCTCTTATGTGTTACAGGCCAAGAAAGGATTGAGGCAGGGAGACCCCTTATCACATATGCTCTTTGTACTAGTAATGGAATACTTACACAAGGTACTCCAAGAATTGACATATTATCACAACTTCAACTATGACCATAAATGTGAAAAAAAATGGGATAACTAACCTCTGCTTTGCTGATGACCTTCTTCTATGTAGTAGAGGTGACCTAATCATAGTGAAACTTATTATTCATAAATTCAACCAATTCTCAGAAAGTACAAACCTGAAAACTAGTCTCACAAAGTGAAAAGTCTACTTTGGGGGGGATTGATCTACCAATACAAGAAGCAATCCAACATGCTACAGGATTTATTAAGGGGACACTGCCTTTCAAATACCTTGATGTCCCCCTTGACAGTAAGAAACTAACAATGAATCTTTGTTCTCCTTTAATTGAGAAAATCATAGCACAATTGAAGCATTGGAGCACAAGGCTTCTCAACTCGGCAGGTAGACTTTAATTATTAAGGAGTGTGCTTTTCTCCATAGCAAACTACTGGATGCAAGTTTTCCCTTTCCCAAAAAAGTACTTTCCCACTTAAAAACTAAATGTAGGATTTTTTTCTGTGGAGTGACAAGGATGATAATAGTAGAAAAGCTCCTTTGGCTTAGATTCAGGTCTATGACCCCAAGCAAGCTCGGGGCTTAAACATCATATCTCTTATGGACTGGAATAAGGGCAGTATAGCCAAATTACTTTGGCACCTAACTTCTAAATCATATAAGCTTTGGATAAAATAGGTTCATACCTACTACCTGAAGGGTACATATATCAGAACATACAGAGTAAATTCTAACTGCTCCTAGATTCTAAAATCCATACTCAAGCACAAAACTGATATAATGTAATGCCTGAGCTAGTTTGAAGCTACTGTAAGTGGAATTTAGCACTAAAAGGATGTACAAGGAACTTAAGGGCCCAAAACAACAGGTGAGTTGCAAGAGGATTTTCTACGGCAACACTACAAGACAAACTGGCTCACTTCACACTATGGATGGGGTGCCATGACAAATTACCCACCAAAGATAAACTGCACAAAATTGGGATATGGGCAGATGGTAAATGTGCTTTTTGTGACCCGATGGAGTCAATTAAACCAATGTTCTTTGTACGTTCCCACACGTCAATAATTTGGACATATGTGTTCAGATGGATGAAAAATAATCACACACCTGGAAGTTGGAAGGCTGAACTTTAGTGGATTAAGAAACAAACAAGAAGGAAGTGCAGGAGATGCAAATTGATGAAGATCTCCATTGCTGAAACCGTATATGCAATCTGGAATTTGAGGAATATGTGTATCTTCCATAAACAAAATAACAACTTAGGCATATGGCCTAATGTTATTAGAACAATTTGTGAGAGAGCTAATTTTCATAATGGGCTGAAAATGTATTGTGATAAACTGAACTCTAGTTGATTGTAGGGACCATACTAGTCCTTTGGTGTAATAGCCTACATCAATTCATCGGCTTATACTTATCCATTTTGGTAATAGAAATTTCTTCTTGTTCCAAAAAAGCACAAAAATGACCAGAATACCTTTTTTTTTTACTATATTTTGGTATTTATAAATTTTACATTTTGTATTTTTTTGGACAGCCAAAATGAAGTGTTCATAATAAATATGTGCACACACACACACATATATATATATATTGATTAATAATTTAATTTATGTGTCTTTTTCAATAAGAAATTTCTTCAATTATATTTACCATTGTGTTTTTAGCATAAAAGAAAGGGCTTTGACTCAATCAATCGTAACGTCTTGGGTTTAATTCATGGATTCTTGTCTATTAACTGTATAACAAAATAAACTTGTGCCACATTATTACTTGTCACATATCATCTTATCCTTCATTTTCCCTCCTAAATGGTTCCATTGTAATCATATATACCTTCCCATAAATATTTGCCCTTTCTTGATTATATTAAATAATTGTTGCATTGCTCATGGCTACACCTTAAATAGCATTTGAATTGTTATTGAGGTTCATCACTTTCTCTTTCTATTCCAAGAATCTTTCTTTCCTAACAATTTTCTTTTTCTCCACTTTCATTTCATTATGTCTCTTTATTATCGTCGTTTTCTTTCTCTTTCAAGAGAATTTATTTATTTATTTTGTAGATCTATTATTATTTTCTAGATATGATATTTAAAGTAAATTTTTCATTGATTATTTTGTAGGTATGTTCTTGTTTTGTAGATTTGTTCTTATTTTATCATTAAATTTTTTTCATTGATTTCCTTATTTAGTAGATATGCTCGTACTAATTTCATTATTTTGTAGAGTTGTTCTTCCAATAGTTCTCTTCCATAGCATCTAATAAGCAAGGGTATCTTCCTCAAGGAAGATCAAACCTTCACAACCTATGGAAAAATGATACTCTAGTAATTTTTAAAGCTAAATGAATTTTTTCTCCCACACAATATATTCATTCTTCGAAAGATAATTATATGGAAAAAAATGAAATATTAAATCTCCTAGAACCAATTTTATCTTCAATGATAAAAGTTTTTCATTTAATTACCAACAGTTATATATCGAACATTAATTGTCGATTTCATTTACTTAATTTCCAAAATTAATTAGTGATTTCAAAATAATTTATCAGATACATTTTTATTATAATTTTAGAATATATTATGTGCTTACAAAAAATGCTATAAGAAATGAGTAATAGAGGAATGAAAAACGATCAAGACAAAACACTAAAACACTCACAAGCCTAGGAATCCATGCAAACACCATTTTTATGGAATTCTCAATTTCATAGCCAATAATCAAGCCAACATTGTTCATGTCGGCTGAGACAAAGATGACGTGTGTCACTACATGTTTTGCCTGTAACCATTGTTGTCTATATCATTGACTGAATTTATTTGGGTTCAAAAAGGTATGTTTTTAGAAATGTCAAATTAATTTAAATGTTTAATTAATATATGACTATAAATATTAAGGAAAGTAGGTTTGGATATACAACATAAGGATCAAACTCGGAAGAGAGGCATAAGCTGGAGAAGAAAGAGTGAGGCACATCAAGAGAGGAAACAGTAGTGTAGAGGCTATGTTTGAATAATTGTTTTCTTCTTACCTTTTTCTATATATTTTTATCTTGCATATTTTTAGTATGACATGATTAGATTGAATTATGCATGACTGTACTAACTGGATTTTCTTTTCATGGTTGTTCTTATTATCTATCCTAAACTCTTTATTATGATATTTAATTCTTGTTGTTGATGTTAAGTTTATTATTTTATAAAAGTCATTATTATTTTATGTATAATCCAAGCATCTTCTCACTATATGGCTAAGAAACTAATCCATTTTACAGTACTTGATTGTCTCTCCCAACAAGTGTCACTCCTAATAATTGATCTTTTGACTTTTGGCCTACTACAATATTTGGGGATGTAGTGGGACCTTATACTATTAGACTAATGTATTGTTGGTTTATTGCATCGCTATGTTTAATAATATTTAACATCCATTGATTTTCACCTATAAATTACAATATAAAATAAGTGTTTTGATACTTTTTCCTATAAGTTGGTAATGATACCTACTACTAGTTTTGGTTATAATGAAACATTTCTCATCTCATTCTCAGGTTAGCTCAAAATGGAAGGAAATTTATTGAAGAAGATGATATTGTTGGTGCTGCTCATCATTCCTAATGTTGTTACTTTGACAGGAAGCACAAATGCAGCTAAAATGTTTTGTTGCCTGGCTATTCCTCGTTGTTGCCTTAGGCCCTTATGAAGACTACATAAGATAATATTATGTAACTCATCCTCATATTTATCATAATTAGTTATGACTTGAAGGAATGATATCAATATATAATAAATAAACATAAAATAAATAAGAAGTACTTTATTTTTCTCTACTATAATTGTGTCCTTATTTTTAAGAAACAAAATTAAATTCTGACTTACAAACCAACAAGACATTCGTCTATAAAGTAAATTCTGACATGTGGTGTGTATTTCTTGGGAAATGGAAAAGGTGGGTGGAGACATGAACTGTTGATATCAGCGTTGGTGCCCAACCAGTAAGAGACACACGTGACACATTCTGACAGTATGACATGGTTGACACAACAGACTTAGACAACAATGTCGACAAGTGAATCACATAGTGACACATGTCACCTATGTCTCAGCCGACATGAACCAAATACATTAAACATTATTGGCATGATCATTTGCGACTTTATAAAATCTCACAAATTACAATAATACACATAAATGGAAAGGAATAATTACTTGGCTCTGTAAAAGCACAAAAATGACCAAAATACATTTTTTTTTTGTATTTCTGAATTTGTAATTTTAATGTTTTGTATATTTTTTTGGACAGCCAAAATGGAGTGTTCACAATAAATATGTGTATATATATATTGATCAATAATTTAATTTATGTGTATTTTTCAATCGGAAATATCTTGAATTATATTGACCATTGTGTTTTTAGCATAATAGAAAGGGCTTGACTCAATCAATCTTAACATCTCGGGTTTAATTCTTGGATTCATGTCTATTGACTATATAACAAAAGAAATTCCTTCCATATTATCATTTGCTGAAATGGCAAATAGTTCAAGGATGCCATCAAGACTGACCTACTAAGTTTTGACGAAGACAAAGAGTTATATGGAAGCTTGAATACTTGGACATCACAACAAACAACATATTTAAAACTCAAGGTCAACGTCATAGAACTTAAGATTGTTTTTATATTATAGAGTCCTAAGATGCTTGCATAGTATTGAGTTTAGGTTAGGTAAGCTCAAGATGGAAGTCTCACATTAAGTCTAAAATGAAAATCATATAGGTTGAGGCATCTCATATACATACATATATATGATAAGTAAGATTCATGCATTTGCATTAGGCATACATGGTTTTGTGCATAAAGGAATCAATCATTTCAAAAATCATGTTTAATGCTCTTTCATCATATAGGGTGTTTACCATATAGTTAGAAAAAACTATTTTCAAACATATTAATTGATTAACTCATTTGATAATCGATTAAGTCTTGTTAAAATCCGTTAATCGATTAAGGAAAGGTGTAATTGGTGAAAAGGAGTTATAGTAGCTAACCTCATAGTATTTCTACTTATTAATCGATTAAGCAAGTTATTAATTGATTAAGCCATAACTGAAAAATTGTTTTCAAGAAACACATTAATCGATTAACATGCCATATAATCGATTAATGTCAGTTGCAATCATTTATCAACAAAAGCTGTTACTTTAAAAAGAACAAATCAGTTTTTAAAAAAAAAATAAGATTTCGAACTTTCAATACAGAGTAAGAGAGAGAGAGAAAAACTCAAGATTCACATAGCATAATTTTCAAGGCTATCTTGTTGGTCTTTGAGAAATTTTTCTTGCATTCTTTTACAAGAGATAAAAGAGAGAAAGTCTTTTCCAATGCACTGTAAATTTTCATTCAATTGAAAGACCTTGCATGATTTCCACATTTAGTTTTTAGAGCTTTTTGTGACAATTTTTGTCAA
The DNA here is from genome assembly GCF_001865875.1 of Lupinus angustifolius. Taxonomy (NCBI): domain Eukaryota; kingdom Viridiplantae; phylum Streptophyta; class Magnoliopsida; order Fabales; family Fabaceae; genus Lupinus; species Lupinus angustifolius. The sequence goes on along the minus strand of NC_032013.1, from coordinate 15,581,498 downwards.
GGGTTGTAGAGCCGAATTTAGAGTCTATATCCACACAATTTTGTGTGCAAAATAACTCGGCGATTTTTTTGTTATTCAAGGATAATTCTCGTGATGTGTGGTATCACCACGAGTAGAGAATTGATTGTTTTCAGAAGGCAGGGAGTCTTGAATCGAGTGATAGTTTCGGCTAAGGCCAGTTTTCGCGAACGGTGTGGTATCCAAGTAGGCGTAGATAGTGGTAAAACCAAGCTTTGAGGCTCAATGGATTCAACAAGGAAGTTTTTGCTAGGGTTATTGGAAGTGTGACTGTAATTGAACATACATTTTGATAGTGAAGAGTAATCTCCTAGATCAACCGGGAGGCCAGAATGCAGTTTGCAAGTGAACCCACAAACGAACCAGAATAAAAATCCTCGAGCATATTTTCTCTTTACGGTTCTGTCTTTACTTGCTTTTTGAGTTTATTTGAATTTTGTGATACAGTGCAAATTGTTGTTAATCTGTTAACAATCACAAATCAATTTAGGATAGTAAAAATCAAAACCTATCACTGTTTTCAATGCAAGAAAAGTTTGTTTTTCAAAGAACCAACAATTAGTATAATCGATTAACAAGCTAACCATAATCGATTAAAGCATCTGTCATTAATCAATTAACCATGTTGATAATCGATTAACTGCATGAACTTTGTATTTTGCGCAAAAATCATAAAAGCGGGATTAGTGATCCGCTACACCTATTCGCCCCCTAGGTGTGTTCTTACCTCACTAGTATCCAACAAGTGGTATTAGAGCTAGTATGAAGGTGCTAGTTTGGCTGCTTAATTCGTTGATCCTAGGGATTAATCACTATAGGTTCCACTAACCCTTTCGACGGTGATGGCATATCCATCAACCACCCTCCAATTTTCAGTGGCGAGGGGTACGCCTACTAGATGGCGCGCATGCGAATCTTTATTGAGGCAATCGACACGGAGATTTGGGACTCAATTGTCAATGGGCCTTTTATTCCACTACACTTGGTGAATGATGCGCCCAAATAAAAACCAAAAGGGTTGTGGAATAACGAAGAGAAACGTAAAGTCCAGCATAATCTCAAGGCAAAGAACATAATAACCTCTGCCTTATCATACAATAAGTTCTTTCAGGTCTCACAGTGGCTAAATGCAAAAGAAATGTGGGATACGTTGCAAGTAACCCACGAAGGCACAAGTGAGGTTAAGTGCGCAAGATGGAATGCATTAAAACATGAATATGAGTTGTTTTGTATGTTTCCAAATGAACCGATAAATGAAATGTAGAAAGATTGACTCATATTATTAATCATTTAATTACTTTAGATAAGAATTTTTCTCTTGGTGAACTTACTAACAAAGTATTGCATTGTCTTGATTGGAAATGGCATCCCAAGGTAACGATAATAATGGAGTCGGAAGACTTAGACACAATACCTCTAGAAACTCTCTTCAGCAAACCCCAAGAGCATGAAATGGAGTTGGGACGCTTAACAATGCATGAAGATTCAGACAGAAAGAAAAAGGGAATCTCTCTAAAAGCTACATCGTCACAACAACAAGAAGATAGAAATAATGAAGATTTCGAGTCTGAATTGGATGATGAAACCTTAACTCTGCTAGTTAGAAAATTTTGAAAATTTCTCAAGAAGAAAAGAGGGTTCAAGCGTTTCGAAACGAAAGAGGCCAGTGGTATAACCAGAAGAAGCAAAGTTCCCAAAGATCGCCTAATTTTCCATGAGTGTGGCAAACTGGGCCATATGAAATATCAATGCTCAAGTCACCTCAAGAAGGTTGAACATGATAAGAGCAACCCTCAGGACTTTATATCTAAGAAGGCCTACATAGTATGGGATGTACCAGAGGACAAAACAACAACTAGCACATCCGATGAAGAGGAGATCGCCAAATTATGCTTGATGGCAAATACTCAAGAAATTGGCAGCACAAGCGATCCGGATGACAATAGGAAGGTACATTATTCTGACTCTTCTTCGTGTTCCAATCAGTCTCCTACTTACAATGAATTGTATAGTGCATTTGTTGAGTTACATGAGGAGTAAAGAAACTAGCTAAAGTAAATATAGATAGGAAACGAGTCATCATGTTGCATAAAAGTAAAATAACTAAAATGTAAGAGGAATTGACTGAATTAAAATTATAAAATGAGACTCTAGATCTTATTTACTCTTCTTCCTCATGTAGTTGCACCACTAAATTAATTGAGACTCATATATGTGATCAACTCGGTGTTTTGAATGCTGAAATTTCTGATTTAAAGGATAAATTAGCAAAGTTCACATATAGTAGTTATAATCTGAACAACCTACTTGCTGCATCTAGAAATATAGGTAATCATGGAGGTATAGGCTATAAACTAAATAATACAAGAAAACCATATAGAAGACAAGTATCTCACATGCATAATAGATCTAATCATAACATGCCTACTTAATTTTATTGTGGTAAATATGTACATACATCTATACCATGCTATATTAGAAAATATGGAGTGCGTAGTGGCAAATATGTAGGGATTCAAAAAGTGCAAGACTCTATGATTACTAACAAGAAAGGACCAAATATAACTTGGGTACCTAAACAAGGAAAGTAAATTGTTTTGCAGGTATGCCTTCGGACACAGGGACAACACTGGTACTTGGATAGTGAATGTTCGAGGCATATAACGGGTGACGGATCAAAGTTCATGGATCTCTCACTAAATGGTAAAGGTTATGTCACTTATGGAAACAACAATAGAGGAAGGATACTAGGTGTCGAAAGGATTGGAAATGCTTCACAAGCCATAATTGAGAATGTGTTGAAGGACTATAACACAACCTACTAAGCATTAGCCATTTATGCGACAAAGGTAATAAGGTATCTTTTGACTCAAACTGTTGCATCATTCGTGACAGGGTAAATAATAATGTTAAATTCATAGGGCAGCGAATAAACAACAACTATATGATCGATTTGGATGATGTCACCATTTTGTTTTCAAAATGTTTTATCACTAAAGAGAGTGACATCTGGCTGTGACACGGACGAGTAGCACATATCCATTTAAAGTATCTAGCTAAGTTATCATCACATGATTTAGTTGTAGGACTACCAAATCTTGATTTCAAATCAAAAGACTCTTGTGAGACTTGTCAAAATTGTAATCAAGTACAGAGTTCATTTTCATCAAAAAATGTGATATCCACCACAAAACCTTTGCAGTTACTCCATATGGATTTGTTTAGACCATCTCAACTAATGAGCTTTGGTGGTAGCTACTATGTGTTGGTAATTTTTGATGATTTCTCTATATATACATGGACTTTGTTTCTTGCGCTGAAAAGTGATGCTTTTAAGTCTTTTAAAAATCTGGCCAAACAACTACAAAACCAATTTGACCACAAGATAGTTTATATTCGCAGCGATCGTGATGGAGAAATTGAAAACCACCTATTTGACAAATTTTGCGAGAAGCATGGGATCCTACATCAGTATTCGACTCCTCGAACCACTCAACAAAATGGAGTTGTTGAGAGGAAAAATCGAGTATTAGAAAAGCTAGCTAGGACAATGCTAAATGAAAGCAAGGTCCCTAAGTATTTTTGGGCTGATGCAGTGTATACTACTTGCTATGTAATAAATCGAGTACTACTTAGGCCTACTACACTCTTAAAAATGCCATATGAATTACTAAAAGGTCAAAAACCTAATATTTCACACTTGCATGCTTTTGGATGTAAATGCTTCATATTGAATAATGGTAAAAGATTACTAGGAAAATTCGATTCAAATCTGACGAGCGAATATTTTGGGGTACTCTGTTCATAGTAAAGCATATCGAGTCTTTAATAAATATACTATGCATGTTGAAGAGTTTGTCCATGTAAAATTTGATGAATGTTCTCTGAAAGAGAAGAGGAAGGTTTTGTGTGATGATGTTTCAGGTGCCCTGGAAAATGCATTCATAAAGAACATGGAAATAGAGTAGGAGGCTCACAATGATTAGGAAAGAAATTCAGATCATCAAGCAATGCCAATGGTGTGGAAGACAAACAAAGATCATCCGCTCGACAAGGTTATAAGTGATATCTCAACAGGAGTGGTAACCCGTAACTCTCTGCGAAACTTTTATAATTTTGTACCATTTGTGTCTCAAGTTGAGCCTAAGACCACTAATGAGGCTATAGAGGATGAACACTGGGGAATAGCTATGCAAGAAGAGCTATACCAGTTTGAGTGTAATAACGTATGGGACTTGATCCCTAAACCTAAAGGTCATCCTATAATCGGCACTAAATGGGTCTTTAAAAATAAATTGGATGAATTTGGTTTGATTATACGAAATAAGGCACGTCTAGTAGCCAAAGGGTATAATCAAGAAGAAGGCATCGACTATGATGAAACCTACGCCCCCTGTTGCGAGGTTGGAGGCTATCCGAATGTTACTAGCCTTTTCATTGATAATGAACTTCAAACTCTTTCAAATGGATGTAAAGAGTGGTTTCTTGAATGGCTATATTCAGGAAGAAGTATATGTAAATCAACCGTCCGGTTTTGAAAATCATAAATTCCCTAATCATGTATACAAACTCAAAAAGGCGTTGTATGGTCTAAAGCAAGCTGCTAAAGCTTGGTATGATAAATTGACTAGCTTTCTATTAGAAAAGGGATTTGAAAGGGGCAAAGTTGATAAAACCTTCTTTATATTAAAATCATAAAGTAATGTTTTGTTCGTATAGATTTATGTAGATGATATAATATTTGGTGCTATTAATGATTTACTTTGTAAGAAGTTTTCTGATGTTATGAAAGGGGAGTTTGAAATGTCGATGATGGGTGAGCTGACATTCTTTCAAGGATTAAAAATAAAGCAGATGAGCAACGGGATATTCATTCACCAAACAAAATGTTGCAAGGAACTACTACAAAAGTTCACGATGGATAAATGTAAATAAGCGACAACACCCATGGCATCATCATGCTATCTCGAGAAGGATGAAAACGGTAAAGCAATAGAGGTAACAAAATATTGTGGGATCATTGGTTCAATATTGTATCTAACTTCTAGTCGCCCCGATATAATGTTTAGTGTATGTATGTATGCAAGGTACCAAGCCTCACCTAAGGAATCTCATTTTAGTGTTGTAAAGCGAGTTATGAAGTATCATAAAGGAACATTTTCTATGGGTTTATGGTATCCTAGGGATGCTTTGATGTCCCTAATAGGATATTCCAATTCTGACTTTGCGGGATGCAAGTTGGACCGGAAAAGTACTAGCAGGACTTGCCATCTCTTGCGCAGCTCCCTAGTATCATGGCATAGTAAGAAGCAAGTATGTGTAGCTTTGTCTACCGCTGAAGCGGAATATATTGCCATCAGCATGTATTGCACTCATATATTATGGATGAAGCAGCAACTATCAGACTTTGGCTTAAAACTTATAAAAATACCAATAAAATGCAATAACACTAGTGTCATAAATCGATCAAAGAACTCTATTCTGCATTCTAGAACTAATCATATAGAGATTAGACAACATTTTTTAAGAGATCGTGCACAAAAATGTGACTGCATACTTGAATTTGTTGAAACCTCGAAGCAATTGGCGGATATATGTTATGAATGCATGCTTCCTTGTTTAGACTATCTTCATGAATGTTTCTATACTTTCTTACTGTGTCAAAATCATTTGGGTTTGTTTCTTAGCAATATCACTCTTGCATACTCTAGAAATCTCTAAAATGCATTAAAATTTGTGTTAGTTCTGTCAATAATCAATTGTTTTGTGCTTTAATCGATTAGTTCGAGTTCCGGTAACCAAAATAAATTTTCATCTTGTGTTTTAATCGATTAACACACACTTTAATCGATTACTTGGGCTCAAAGGTTTAAAAGTTTGAAAATTTTAAGTTGGTTAATCGATCTACCACTATAGATAATCGATTGACGACAATATTATATCAGTTTCAAGTGTCATGTTGGGTCATTTTCATTTAGAACCCTAAACCATCTTCGCTTCCCCTTTTCTGAATCAATTCTCAAAAATTGAGTGCTCCTATCCAATTCAATAGTTATTACGCATGCAATCTCATAGTTCCATCTTCCTACAATCCTCAATCTATACAAATTCGAATCCCTCACCTTTTCCCCTTTAGAAACCCTAAACCCCAAATCCGGAAAATCGATTATTGAATCGATTAAATCAGTGTTATACCTGAAAGTATGAGTGACCCACATAATATGAGAGAGAAGCACAGTGCCAAAGGTGCCAAAGGCGGGGAAAAAGCATGCTCTTTCACTCAAGGTGGAAAAAGAATCATGGTGACCCCTATTACTCTCCCATTCTCCAAGAAGCTCGGTTGGCCAAGTTTCAAGGTAGAAAACAAACATACATCCGATAAGTGGATATGGAGTGGCTGGATGAACAAGGTTTTGAATTCCCACATGGTTTGGAGAACCAAGGAGCGAATAAAGTTTTGGAATTAAAAGGTAAAATCTATCCTTTGCTCATTCGAGAATTTTACAGCAACTTTATGTATAAGGATGAGGTTTATTCTTTAATGGTTATGGGGGAAATGATAGAATTGGATGAGGAATTGTTTCTGGAAGTTGGAGGTCTAACTAGTGGTGTGCCAATGTTAGGGGATTGTAACAATGAGTCATGGGACTCATTTGATGTTGTTGAGATGTATAAATCATGCCTAAGAGGGCCTCACTTGTTCATACAAGGAGAATTGACCAAAGCAGGGTCATTATCTGTTGAAAACCAGCTCTTAGATTATCTGATTGCATATATTTTAGTTCAGAGAAATACAAACCATGCTTAACCTTCAATTAATGATCTCAAGCTTATGTTCACCATAAGGGAAGGCATTGCGGTAAACTGGCCTTCAGAAATCTTAAAAGTTATGAATGACATAGCTTCATCTTCATCAAGGTTGCTTGCCTATGGGATTTTCATCTCCTTTGCCATTGACTATTACGAAATTGACACGTCAGATGTGGACACTATCACTACAAACTCCCGAGAGCACATTGTAGGTGACAATATTATTCACACGATGAGCATTTACATGTATGTAAATGAATGGAAATATCAAGAGGATCACAATGTCAAAGTGAATGGAGACTGACCAAATGAAGACAATGCTGAGATTCCTAGTGCGCAAAACCCTGAGCAACCACAAACCGAGGCATATGCTGATCCTTAGGAACCTGATAAGTAGAAAAATGCCTAAAATTCCTATACTTTTTATGGCTCTTATCCTTGAAAATTTTGAGAAAACCAACTTAATTCAACACTTTTTGGATAAAATATCACAATCTTGTATATATGCTTTGTGTATTTCTTTGTATTATATTTTTGAAGGATTTTGATGAAAAAGAGAAGAATTAATCAAATGCAAATAAAATGCTCAAAAGAGGCTAAAATGATCCACGCATGACATGTTTAAGCTTGACATGGCAAGTTATGTGCTTAGCCTTAAGCATGACACATCAAGACTTGGCCTATGTGGAAAAATATGGAGTGAACTTGAAGCTGCTCGCTAAGCAGCTTAGCTTGGACAAAGCCCACGTCTGCTGACCTGGCACGATCAGACCCAACCTAGCACGGTGAGAACACAAGCCTAGCACAAGTCAACCAACTCAAGCAGACAGCTTAGCGGAGCACCTGGACCGCCCAACTTAGAACCACACACCTGACCAGATCAGCAAGCACCAGCCACATCACCATCATCACGGTCAAAGCTGCTGAAGCAGGCAGCTGAGCGGTGCCACATAAGCATCAGGCGGTGTGCACCCAACAACTTGGTCAAGTTGACTTAGCCACCAAGCAACATTTACATCATGCATGACATCCTTCCATGTAGCCTCCATAGGATTTTCAGAGGTAGCTCACAATAGTTGGGCTAGTAGCTCACAACTAGCTTGGGTGAGTCAGCCCCAAGTAGGTGACTAAGCTGCTTGGCCATGACCAAACCCATGCTGAAGGGTTTGGTCAGCATCTTGGCGGTCAAGGAGATGAGCTTGGCGGTGGCAGAGAACTCCTATAAATAGGAGGCACCTCAAAGGCAAAAGGGATTCATTCTCATTCATAATTCGCATTCTCACATACACTTCCATTCCTCATAACCGAATTATTCTCTTCTTCTTGTAATTTGCTTGGAGAATTTCTACTCCAAAGTAGTTTGGGTAAATTTATTTTGTAGGTTTTTCTTATTCAAGAGGAGAAAGGAGATGGCAAATGGGATACAAAAACATCATTTTGTAATCTCATTTCGGTCTAAAAAGCATCTCATCCTTGGATAGATGGCTCATGCTCCTATAAATTGATTTGGATTATGGTGTAATTTCTTCTCTTTAATTTACATCTTTTGAATTTAATTTATTTCAAGTTATTACTTTTGGTTAAATTTTGATTCTTTATGAAGTTCTTAATGCAGTTTTAGCTTGATCACCTAAAACTTGATTAAAGATCCAAAAATGGTTCTTCTTAAAGTATTGACAAGTGAACTAAAAAGTATAACCTACACCTTACTTCACTTCTCACATCAAGAATCTATTTTAAGCAACTTATGTTCAAGGCTACAACCTACTCCGGCGAGTGGCACTTAACTATTATTTAGTGTATTACATAAGGTTTGAAAATCATCTTATCATTCTAGGACACTAGATGAAGGATTTAGAAATGATGTGTGGAATTATCCGAAAGTGTAACACATAACTTGTAATGTTTTCAAAATCAATTAAGTATACAAATAATTCCATACTTCCAACTAAGTACCTCCTCAAGAATTTGTGCATATTAGTTGTTTATGTTTATTTACTTGTTTATATTTCATAAAAAAAAAATCAAACAAAAAGACGTTTAAACATTATTAGTAATATTACATGTTTAAAACAATATTTTGTTAGGCAAGTTCTTCTGGTTCGACATAACCATATACTATACTACAATTGAATCTTGAAAGAGATGCAAATGTAAAATAGTAAAGTTTTAATTTCTAAATTTTATTTGTTGACAAAGAAAGAAACCTTGAATCAAAGTGCAATTTAATTCATAAATTGTATCTTTGTAAAAAGGAAAAATACACAGTTATAATGGGTGATCTAACTACTAACTCTTATTTTCTATCATTTACTTTCCGCAACTAACATTTATTTTCTGGAATTTACATTTGCGCAACTAACAATTATTTATTGCTTTATTCTTCATTGTTTATACCAACCCTTTGAAAGAAGTGGTACGGTTAAATTACAATTTTATTGTTTTATTTATTTGTTCTTTACCAACCTTCCATAAGGAAGTAGTTTGGTTAATAAAGGAAAACGAAAATGAATATCACTCATTATTACTTATAATAAATTGCTAAATTCATAGTATTATATCGGCGTTGGAATTTATTCCAACAAAGCCGAGATGATATGAAAATGTTAATAATTCAATAAAGCTAAGTTTTTTTATTAAAGGAACATTATTGAAACCATTATACCAGCTTGGGATTTATTCCAACAAAGCCGAGATGGCGTGCAAAGAATCGGCATGTCATTAAGTAAATCAATCAAAAACTTGTCTTACCAAGCAAGAAAACACTTTCAACAAATTGGCGCCGCTGCTGGGGAATTGCTAAATAATAGGATTTATTATTTATTATGTTATATTATTAATAATCTTGTACAAAAATCTTTTTCTTCACTTTTGTACAAATTAATTTGAATTTGTACAAACAATGTAAATTATAAATATTGTTTATTCTTAATCACTAACTTTCTTGTGAATAAACAGAAACATTTTCCTTTGGTGCATGCATTGCAGGAAAAAACACGTTGAATTTTCTTTCAGTCCAAAACTTGAAAAAACTCTACGAAAGAAAAAGAAAGCCCAAAGGAAAGCTAAGAAAAATTTAGAATCAATAGCCAATAATCAGCAAACCACTGAAGGATCAAGGGCAGAAAACCAGTCAAACACTAGTGGATTTGTCAGTTTTTCGCCAAGGAATATGATAAGAATTGGGAGACCATCTGGTGCCCAAAAGACTCTACAAATGAAATATGATTGGTATAGTTGATGTAGGCCAATCCATTTGTCGGTCTAGAGCATGAAGATCCATACAACCATCTCACAAAGTTTTATGAGTTGGTTGGTACTACTGGTGTCTCAGAAACAGAAGAGGAAGCCACTTTTCTAAGGCTTTTCCACTTAACTCTGATAGGGAAAGCTAAGGAATGGTTTCAAGATCTACCTCCACACGTTCAGAATGATTGGAATCTGGTGGAGGAGACATTTATGAGCAGATACTTTCCGCAAGGAAAGTTTATGGATCTGAAAACAACATTTTCCACTTTTGTTCAAACTGTTGGGGAAAATCTTTCTGAATCTTGGGATAGATTCAAATCTATGGTGAGAAAGTGCCCAAATCATGGATTTAATGTGAAAACTCACATCCACATATTCATCAATGGTTTTCAACAACAACACAAATGGCTTCTGAATGCTACAGTTGGCGGACAACTTTTGACTACACCACCGCAAGAAGCCATGGATATAATTGAATCCATTGCCATGAATGACCAAAAGAGTCAGCACCAAAGAGGACCACCACCGAGGAGAAGTGGACTCCTTGAATTGAGCTCAACTGATGCAATGTTGGCTCAACATAAACTGCTTCAACAACAGCTTGATGAAGTTACCCAAAAGCTTAATGATTTATAGGTGCGACCAATGTGCTGACAATCATGAGGTGAGCCATTGTCAAAATGAGGAGGTCTATTTTATGGGCAATCCTCCAAGGCAGAACTTTCAAAATAATTATCCTCAAGGGGGTAATAATCAATTTCAGAGAAATCAGCCTTGTAGACAAGATAATCCTCAAAAACCACCATCACAATTCTACCCAAGGAACAATCAGTACCAACACCCAACACAGGACAAAAATGTTAAACTAGAGGACACACTAAATCATTTCATGCAATGACGATGTCAAACCAGAAGAACATTGATGCATCTCTGAGGAATACGAAAATTCAAATCGGGCAGTTGGCCAAACAACTAGCTGAAAATAAGAAATCCACATTTTCAGCTAATACAAAAGTTAATCCAAGAGAGCACTTTAATGTTGTCCTAAGTGGTGAGCCGAGCTCAACTGACAGTAGAAAGAAGATGGATGATTCTGATTTTGTAGGTAACATGCGTCAAGCTAATGACGTTAAAAGAGCGCTTGCTGGGAGGCAACCCAATGCATTTTGAATATATATACTATGTTTTTCCCTTCATCTTTTTCTTATATTTTAATTTTTTTTATATATGACAAAAAGAAGAACAATTTTTATACTCAAAGTAAAAAAATAATTTTCTTTCTTTTTTTAAAAGTCTTTGGTTTTAGGAAAATAAATCAAAAAAATTTCAAAAAGTGTGGGAAAATATAACAATTCAAGAATAGGTTATTGGGCCAAGTCAAAAAATTTTAAAAACTCAAAAAGGGCCCAAACCAAGGCCAAGTCATGGCCATGAATCAACCAAACTCGGTCAAACCTTGAAAAAAGACCCACCGCCCAACGTGGGTAACCATGCACTCAGCACAGGTATGACACGAGTCATGTGCTATAGGGGACAAAATCCCCTCAAAAGAGGGTTCTCTCATATCCTCATATCTCCTGAATATATCAAACTTTTGACGAAAGATTCTCACTCTTTCTAAATCCCTTAATGTTCTGACTTTGAAAGCTCCAAGTCATTTTCAATGTTTTTCAAATGTCCTACAAACTCTGTCAAGTTCTTCTCCAAGTTTTTCACCATCATGTAAGTTTCTTCTTTATCTTTCCTTTTCATTATCTATTTCTTACTTTTTAAAGCCTTTTGATGGGAATATGTTTTTTAGAAACACATTTTTCAGAAAACCCAACACAAAAAGTTTCAAAAAGTCAGAATTTTGTTGAGATGTGTATATGCTTATTAGTTATGTTTAAACTTGAATTGATGTGTTTGTTCATGATTAAAATGATGAAAAATTCCTTGACACATCTCATATGATAGAAATCTAGATCATGAAAACTTGAAAAACAATTTTTGAAACTTTCTATCATAATGTTTTTTATTGAACCACATAAGTTTAGACCATCATACCTTTCAAAACTTTTGTGAAAATGGAGTATGTGAAATGAGGGGTTGTTTAGGTGAAAGTGAAACATTTTCAAAATGGTTCAACCAAAAAGAATAAGATATGTTGGAAACATGAGTAACAATTCAAAGTTATGAATTTCTTTGCAAAATATTTCAAAAATCAATACTTTGAAAACTCATGTTGGCCAAACACTATAAATGAAAATTGGCATGAAACTTGTTCGAAAACCACCAACAACAGAAACATCATTAATTAGTCAAACTTGACTACTCTTTTTTGAAACTTGTGCACTTTTGAATGAGGCATCAAATTTTTTGTTTTTGTTTACTTTAACCTGAACGAATTCGGCCATCAATATTTTTAAAGTAACAAATTTGAAGCAAAAATGAAGAAACTATAATGCATGCTCTAAACAAATTCCAATCATGACTTTCTTAACTCTCAAAAGTGCAACCAACACGGAAAAGATTATCAACTTGGATGAAGATGAGTTTGGAGGCTTCACTTTCATAGTGGAGAGGTACGGTTGGCAAAAGCTTGCTCAACAAAAGATGTTGTCATTGGTCGTGGTGAAACAATTTTATGCCAACTCCATTGTTTCAAGTGAGGCAAGGATGAATCGGTATACATGGGTGAATGGGACCCAAGTTTTTATGACAAATACATGATAAATGATTACTTGGGTAAACCATGGAACCCATCATCAACAAATGATCATGACATGTGCACCTATCAATTGAATTTAAGTGATGCCTATTCATGGGAAGGTGAAGGACATGATGAAGCTTATGTGAGAAAAAGCCTATGTTTGGAAGGCTTGGAGCTCAACCAAAGTGAGTCAATCTTCAAATTTTATATGACCCAAATGTCACAAATTTGGGCCATTTTTGTGTTGTCCAACATATGGCCTTCCTCACGTGTCTCTGATTTGCCAATCCCCAAGGGAAAACTCATCAATTCTATATATGATGAAGACTCCATTGACATTGTTGTGGTCATCTCCGATGCTATTCATGATTGCATCACAAGGGAGTTCTTTCAATGATTCTGCCTTCATTGATCACCGACCTTTGCACGTATCAACTAGTACTTGGACCTTACAAGGAGGTCACAACCTGAAGACTGAAATCAATGCATCATATGTAAGCACTTACTACTAGGAGAAAAGCATCTCACAAGCTCTAGTTGAGCTAAGGAAATTTTTTGGCAATTTGGGCCAAGATCAACAAATTACTCATGGGAGGACAATGACTTCCAAGCTAGACGCCATTGATAAGTGTCAAACATATCTAAATTTCATACACTTTTATGCACTTATCTTAAGCATAATTGAGAAAAACCAACTTAAAACAATACTTTTTGGATAAAATATCACAATCTTGTATATTTGTGTTTGTATTTCTCTTTTATGTGTTTTGTTGGATTTAGAAAGAAAAAGAAAAGAGAATAAAGACTCATGGTCCAAGAAGAAAAAGTAGTCGAACTCAAGGTGCTCAAGCAGGCAGCTTTACGTGGACCAAGCCATGCTGAGCTGACCTGGACACCAGCCTGACCTGTACACCAACCTGGCAAAGACCAAGTTGCTCAAGCAAGCAGTTGAGTGGACCTGCTTGCCCGCTCAGCCTAGCACCAGACAAAACCTGACACGGTAAGAACTCAATCTTGGCACGGTGAGACACAAGCCAGGCACATGCCCAAGCTGCTCAAGCAGCAACTCAGCGGTGACACATGTGTGCTCAGCGGTGAACTAGACACCTGCCCAGGTCAGCACGCGCCAAGCCACGTCTCGATCAAAGCTGCTCAACAAGCAGCTTAGCGGTGCCACAAATGTGCTTAGCGGTGTGCATGCAGACTTGACTTAGCCTTCAAGAAAACCATGAAGTCACCAATGACATCACTTCAAGTAGCCCACCATAGGCTTTTCAGAGTAGCTCACCATAGCTGGTCCCATAGCTCTCAACTAGCTTTGGTGAGTCAAGCTTAAGATGGTGACAAAGCTGCTTGACCAAGTGACCAAACCCATGCTGAAGGGTTTGGTCAGCTGCTGAGCGGTGCAAACAAGCAGCTCAGCGACTCCGGGGAGAGTTCTATAAATAGGAGGCATTTCATTCGAACAAAAAACATCATATATCATCTTGCCTTGAAATTCTTCTTCCTTGAAGTGAAACATAATTCTCTCTTCTTGTTCTTATTTCATAGGAGCTTTGTTTAATTAAGTTTTGTATTTTTTAGTTTATAATTCTAGAGGAGAAAGGAGAAGGCAAATGAGATGCAAAAATCAATTTTGTAATCTCATTTGGAACTCAAAGCATCCAATC